>NC_133382.1:2662101-2723073 GCF_049309525.1 Garra rufa
AGAATCAGGTATTTGATATGAAAGCAGCAAAATACATATATATTGCATATATATATATATATATATATATATATATATATATATATATATATATATATATATATATATATATATATATATATACTTTTAAATTATTATATTTTGCTACTGATTAGAGTTATTCTGATGATCATATCAATTTATACATATAAAATATGCAACATTTAAACATTCAAAAGGCTACATTTAAATTTTCAAATTGAGAAGCAGGTGTTTGATATAAATGTGATTGTGTGTACATCTATTTATGACATATATATAGCCATATTTTAATGTTTACTGATATTTTGCCATTTTGAAATAATTTTTTTTAGCCAATGTCAAAAATGTTATAGTTTTAGTGCCTAAAACTAGTGTCTAAAATGTGTTTACATTCCAATTGATGCGATTACATTAGTTACTCCCCTAATATTATATATAAGCACTATATTTGCCATAATAGATGTCCATATCTGAAAATAAATACCTGTATCAGTCGACAACTATGTAAAACAACCACTAAGATCTGATTTAAAACAACATCAGGATAAAAGCATCTGCTAAACAAATATAAATGTAAATGCACTCATATGTCTTATCTCTTCGCTCTCATTGCGTTGTGGCCGACCGTACGATAAACCACGAGCGTCCAGCGCTGCGTGTTACACCTCAACAGCTGAACATCAACGCACACATTCCACTATCATCCGCAGCACGCTGAGTCTTCAACACACACGCCCACAGAGCACCGATCATCATTCATCAGCAGCCTATAGCACAGGCTTGGGTGAGACGTGAAATACAGGCAGAGGAAGATCTGAAGCACAAGGTTTCATTCATCATGCATCAACGTGATGGATAACACTGTGTTAATAAGCAAAGCTCGATGCATGTAAAAGGCTGAGTGATTTAGCTCTTTATGTTCTCTCAAAGCTGCCTATAGCGCCCTGCCCTTCCCCCAACAGCCTTATGCTACCTGCTGAACATCAAGGCATCTGCTGGGAGAAGATGTGCAACCATGAACTGTGAATTTATTACACTGATCTCTGGAATACTTCATTCTCCTTGGTCAATCTGATCTGATTTCCAATTGTTCAGATTAATATTTCCAGTCATTTATTTGGTCGAAGACGTGGATAATGTGCAGTCAGTTGGTCATTATCACAAAATAAACCCCTCTGGGTTGATTCAAGACCTCTCTGCTTTGTGTCAGGGTCTTGCATCACCCTGAAAGGGTTTGTTTTGTGATAACGACCAACTGACTGTACATTGTACCTTATTTATTTCCCAATGGGCATTATATTGCATTCATGCATTTGGCAGATGCTTTTATCCAGAGATTTGCATTGACTTTGCATTGAAGGTATGCATGTTTTACTTCATGCATTCCCTGGAAATCAAACCTAATTGGACCCTGATGTTGCTAGAGCTCTACTAAATATAATTTATATATCTGGAATAAACATTTTGTAGATATAATTTTAACAAAACCAAAATTTTTAATTTAGGAAAAACACAATATCACATATATATATATATATATATATACACACACAAACACACACACACACACACACACACACACACACACACTAATATTAGGGCAGAATCTAATGTAATTACATCAATTGGAATGTAAACGCATACACTAAAACTATTACATTTTTGACATATTGAATAAAAAGAATAATTAAAAAATGGCAAAATATCATAAATATTGAAATATGGCAATATATGTCATAATGTATATGTCTAATGTGTATGTATCACACACACACACACACACACACACACACACACACACACACACACACACACACACACACACACACAACCAGTCAGAAGTTTTTGAACAGTTTTATTTTATTTCTTAAAGAAGTATCTTCTGCTCACCAAGCCTGCATTTATTTGATCCAAAGTACAGCAAAAAAAAAAAAAAACAGTAAAATTGTTAAATATTTTTACTATTTAAAATAACTGTTTTCTGTTTGAATATATTTTAAAATGTAATTTATTTCTGGAATCAAAGCAAAAAAAAAAATTTGTGTCATTACTCCAGTGTTCAGTGCCAAATGATCCTTCAGAAATCATTCTAATATGCTGGAAACATTTTTATTATTATTATTATTATTATTATTATTATTATTATTATTATTATTATTATTATTATTATTATTATTATCAATATTTAAAACAGTTGAGTAAAGTTTTTTAGGATTCTTTGATTAATAGAAAGATCCAAAGATCAGCATTTATCTGAAATAAAAAGCTTTTGTAATATTATACGCTATACCATTCAAAAGCTTGGAGTCAGTATTTTTTTCAAAGGATGTTTTAAATTGATAAAAAGTGAAGTTACAAAAAATTCTATTTCAGATAAATGCTGTTCTTCTGAAATCAGCTCAGCTGTTTTCAACATAATAATAACAATAATAATAATAATAATAATAAATGTTTTGAGCAGCAAATCAGAATATTAGAATGATTTCTGAAAGATCATGTGACACTGAAGACTGGAGTAATGATGCTGAAAATTCAGCTTTAAAATCATAGAAATAAATTACATTTTAAAGTATATTCAAATAGAAAGCAGTTATTTTAAATAGTAAAAAATTTTCAAAATATGACTGTTTTTGCTGTACTTTGAATCAAATAAATGCAGACTTGGTGAGCAGAAGAGACAAAAAAAAAAAATTAAAAATCTTACTGTCCAAAAACTTTTGACTGGTAGTGTATAGGCTATATTTATTATCGGGGAATTATAATAAAATAAAATTTTAAAACTATTAAAAAAAAATCTGTCACTTGAAATAAGACAAATGTTAACTGAAAATCTAAAAATAATCTTATTTCAGTAACAATTTCACTAATTTCACAAACTACAGCAAAAAACTATTTAAAAAATGTATAGACATATATACTTTAGTATATTACTAAAACTTCTAAAATATAAAAAATGTAAATAAGTAAGTATAAACAAGCAAACAAATAAGTTAAAAAATAAATGAAAATGGTAAAAACAGATTCAAACTATTAATAGACACTTAAATACCTCAATGATAGCTATATAGCACTAATTTGGAGTTCATGTCTAAAAAAAGCATGAAAACCCATGCTCTACAGGTTGTTTCTTGCAGTTGCTAATCTTAACCAGCGGTGGACTTTATCTAAGGTGCCAAATTTTTATGCCACAATCGTGGCGCCAGTACTGACACTGTCATCATGCGCAACTAGAAAACATTCTTTCCACTATATTTTAATTGCATCTTTAGAGGCAACTATTCTCAGAGTTGATCCCGTCCGTGCCAAAACAGGCAGTTTTGGTGACCACATCCCAGAAACGCCCAAGACAAAGTGGGAAGGTATGAATCATCGTGTAGAGAGATTTGCAAACTGGGTGTCTGCACTCTGTTCCATTTGACTTCAGCGCTGAAAACACTCAAAACCGATTGGCACAAAACTAGAGTGCAGTGAAAACTTTTCTGTCAAGGGCTCCACAAATTTACAGCTTTGAGGGATGGATTTAAAACAGTAAATGTTTGCATTTTTGCTGAACACAAAGTTGACAGTTCCCATTTCTGCACAACATTCACAATATATATATATTTAAAGTGCCTTGCACACTTAAACCAATCGTAGGTGCATTGGATAAAGATGCAATATGAACTAGAAAAATCTGGCTATTATTATTACTAACAGCTGATTGTACTCATTATAAATAATGTGCATGTTTTGTAAGCCTGAGGAAAGTCATTTGACCAAAACGTTGCTCATTAAAATATTTTTGCAATGATGCAAATTTGAGGATTGCAGAATTGCAGGATTTATATTTTTCTAGTTTATACTACAAAATATACACAGAAAAATCACATATATTCACAAATACCCACATCCAAGCACCATAACACTGATTCCCGCACCTGTAATAGAATAAAATGCTAATTTTGCATTATATTTTCCTTTAATTACTAAAATCAAAAGCTGCAATTATCATCACACAAGTAACAATTAAAACTAAACAATCATGCTGTTCAATACCTGCATGAGTTTCTTTTTCCTTTTAAGCATTAAAAAAGAATGCAGATAACCAAACAGTTGACGGTACCCATTGACTTCCATACTATGGAAAAAAATACTATTGAAGTCAATGGCTACCGTCAACTGTTTGGCTCAACAGGATAAAAAAAAAAAAAACATACAGGTTTGGAACAGCTGATTGTACTCATTATAAATAATGTGCATGTTTTGTAAGCCTGAGAAAAGTCATTTGACCAAAACATTGCTCATTAAAATATTTTTGCAATGATGCAAATTTGAGTAGTGTGCAGGACTTATATTTTTCTAGTTTATACTGCAAAATATACACTGAAAAAATGGATTACTCATCCAAGCGCCATAATTCCGTTTCCCGCACCTATGATAGAATAAAATGCTAATTTTGCATTACATTCTCCTTTAATTACCAAAAATCAAAAGCTGCAATGATAATCAAGTATCAATAAAAAAAAAAAACTATATGCTATTCTAAACCTACATGAGGTTCTTTCTTCTGTTAAGCATAAAAGAAGAATACCCATTGACTTCCATACTATTGAAAAAAATAGAATGGCTATAAAGTCAATGGCTACCGTCAACTGTTTGGTAACTCATGTTCCTCAAAATATCTTTTTTTGTGCTCAACAGGAGAAAAAAAAAATCATGAGTAAATGATGAATGATGATTTTGGAGTGAACTGTCCCTTTAAATATCAACTTCAAATTCACATTTGCCACTACCAAGTTTATGGTTAGGGCTACAGAATAAAATGTGAATCTCACACACACAGCAGAATAAAACTAACCAACTATAGGCACAGCTGCAGAATAACATTGTATGGGTCAAAATGATCGATTTTTCTTTTATGCCAAAAATCATTAGGATATTAATTAAAATGTTTCATGAAGATATTTTTTAAATTTCCTACCATAAATATATCAAACCTTAATTTTTGATAGTAATATGCATTGCTAAGAACTTCTTTTGGACAACTTTAAAGGTGATTTTCTTTGATTATTTGGATTTTTTTGCACCCTCCGATTCCAGATTTTAAAATAGTTTTAATAATATTTTGGCCGAATGTCAATGGAAAGCTTATTTATTTAGCTTTCAGATAATGTTGACCCATAAAAATGTACCCTTATGACTGGTTTTGTGGTCCAGGGTCACATATCATAAACATATCGAGTTAGATACCCAGATACCCCTACTTTTAATGATGCAGACCACTGTGTTCCTCTGGTCTCCATTAGAAAGAGCAGAGCTACTGAAGCCACCACACCCATAGACATGGCTAATGTAATCAAGAAGCCTGCAGCTCTGATGAGGAGGAGACATTATGGAAAAGGCCATTGGAGACAAACCCAGCAGCCATCACACATTCGTCTCTCTAAGAGACTGACTCAGTACCACATCTGGACTGAACATTTAAAGGGACAGTTCACCCGAAAATAAAAATGTGATGTTTATCTGCTTACCCCCAGGGCATCCAAGATGTAGGTGACTTTGTTTCTTCGGTAGAACACAAAGATTTTTAACTCAAACTGTTGCAGTCTGTCAGTCATATAATGGCAGTGAATGGTTACCAAATCTTTAGGAGTAAAAAAAAACATACACAGACAAAACCAAATTAAACCCTGCGGCTCGTGACGATACATTGAGGTCTTAAGACACAAAACGATCGGTCTGTGCAAAAAACTAAACAGTATTTATATCATTATATACCTCTGATCCAACGAAACGGTCAGCTGTATGGAGCGCGTTCACCCAGCCGGTTAAAGAATTGGTAACCACTGACTGCCATTATAAACTCTTATAAATTTAAGAATTTTTAGATATTTTGGCTGGAAACAAGACAAAAAATGCTTTTCTACTTAGATATCTAAATATCTAAAAATTCTTAAATCAAGAAGGTTTTTCTAGACGAGTAAAGATTATTTTCTTGTTTTCAGAAAAAACAAGTCAAAATTAAGTGACTTTTTGCTTAGAACAAGCTAAATAATCTGCCAATGGGGTAAGAAAAATAATCTAATTTCAAACTGAAAACAAGATTATGTTTCTTACCCCATTGGCAGATTATTTTGCTTGTGTTACGCAAAAATGCACTTAATTTAGACTTTTTTTTACTTGTCTAGAAAATGCTTCTTGATTTAAAAACTTTTAAATATTTTGGCTGGAAACAAGACAAAAAATCTAAGCTAGAAAAGCATGTTTTGCAGTGTATGACTGACAGACTGCAACAGTTCGAGTTAAAAATCTTTGTTTGTGTTCTACTGAAGAAACAAAGTCACCTACATCTTGGATGCCCTGGGGGTAAGCAGATAAACATCAAATTTTCATTTTTGGGTGAACTGTCCCTTTAATTCTAGTAGAGACCTTCTGCACTGTCCATCAATGGGATGGTACTTTTTCAAATGATACTAACATGTATACTTTAGGTACTATTATGTACCTTTAAGGTTGTTATATGCACCCTTTGGGGTAAATAAGGTAAAAAGGTCATTGCATAACATAGCCATTTTGGAAATAAGCTGCTCAAGACCATGGTCAAATATGCAATTTAGCATCATTGTACAACAATACTGCCCTCCAAAGGCAAAGCGCAGTAACTACACATTTGGTCAAAACTGAGTTAAGGCTTAAAATGGACTTTGTGACAATTGTTTTGGCTTGTGGTTCAATTTTGTCCCAGAGAAATGAGAGTGTTTCAGAGAAACAAGAGTGTCAACATGTTTAACTAGCTGGCGTAAAAACTTTAAAGGCATTTTTCTCAGTTTCAGTGTTGGCGTAGTTACTGCACTTTGCCTTTGGAGGGCAGTATAGTTAAGTACAGAATTCTGTGACCAATCAGAAGCAAGTATTCTATAGAGATGTATAATAATGCCTGTCCACTTTTTTTCGTGGCCTTGGATCCATAAGTATTTTTCCCATCTATTAGCTATAAACCAAACCAACAAGCAGCAAGGTGAATCAAAACGTTATGAACTTTGATTCGATAAAAATTTACAGTTGAGGTCAAATGTTTACATTCCCCTTTCAGAATCTGCAAAATGTTAACTATTTTACCAAAATAAGAGGGATTGTACAAAATGCATGTTATTGTTTATTTAGTTCTGGCCTGAATAAGATATTTCACATAAAAGATGTGCACATATAGTCCACAAGATCCTGTTAAAAAGTTTACATACACTTGATTTTAAAATTCTGAGATGCATCTTTTGACACTAAGGACAACTGATGGACTCATATGCAACTATTACAGAAGTTCACTGATGCTTCAGATGGAAAAAACCTTGTATTATGAGCCGGGGGTGAAAACTTTTGAAAAGAATGGAGAAAAGATGTATAAAGTGTGAAAAGATAGACTTCAAAAATCACACAGTCATTGTTGGAAAGGGTTCAAATACTCTAAAACCAATGAACTTGTGGGACCTAAAGGATTTTTCTGAAGAACAGCAGGCAGTTTAATTGTTCAGGACAAAAAAAGAGACTTATTAACAATCACTAAAACAGCTGTGGATCATTCAGGTAACAACACAGTATTAGCAATCAAAGGGACGCAAATTCAACTATTATTTATTCTTGTGGACAATTTGTAAACATCTTTTGTGTGCAATATCTTATTCAGGTCAGTACTAAATAAACAATACCATGCATTTTGTACAATCCCTCTTTATTTTGCTAAAATAATTAACATTTTGCAGATTCTGAAAGGGGTGAGTAAACTTTTGACCTCAGCTGTATATAATTGAAAAAAATATTTAAAAATCAGGTGAAAAGTCAAAAATTGCGTGCGATTTCAATGAGGGAAAGAACTACAATCACATGAAGCATTGCAAATAATTTAATTTAAAGAATGGAGAAATATAAGATGTTGAGTGCATGTATAAAAACACAACATTTTAAATTTATTGCAAAATATCCAAGTAGTCTGAGAGCATTGGGAGGCTGTCTATATTAATTCATTTGCAGTGTTTCATGGGAGTAGCACTAAAGAGTTATTTTGCTGGTTTTGATTGAATCACGGGAAATGTAGTTTTTCATTAGGACTTGTGCTAAAGTTGAAATAAATACCATTGATTAACAACCTAATAGCTCACAGCAGGTCTGTCTTTAACTGTTTTACGTTATCATTCAAAACTAATTTCCCTATGGAGAAAATACTGATTTTTTTACTTCCGGATCCGGACTCTATATGAATTTGAGACTAAAGACCAGTCAGCTTTCCAGCTCACCAGTGGTTTGGGAGTGGAAAATAATATAATAATATAAATGAGAAGAACACATTGATTTCTTTTCTGTCTCTGAAAGCCACACATGCATTGATTTTGAGTCTACAGCCCAGAGGCATAAGATGACTTTGTGCGCAGAACGGACTCCTATAAATTATCAATGGTGACACAGATAGTTCAAACTGTAGTCCAGTCTATGTGGCCTGTGTCAGAGCAAAATCAGAAGAATCAGACTACAATCTGTTCTTTCCACATCATTTAATATTTTTACTTTCATTAACGGATGAATAGTACTTTCTATTTTTGGTACGTGATAATAAATGATTTTTCTTAGCCAAAACAGTGGTCCTTGGCACTTCAATCTTAACTACATGAAATAGCAAACAGCAGAGGTTTCTATATCAAGTGAGCCTCTGACTAAATTACACTCTGGAGATCCTATTAGAGTAGAGAACTCACTCCCTTTGGGAAAGTGATACAGGAGAATCCCAGATAAATTTACCGGAGGGGAACTGGTACAAACCGGAGCGGATGATTCTTCATATTCTGCTGCAGGAGATGAAGTTGAACACAGAGCAAACAATAAACCTCGTAGCAGGCTTATTATTGTTACCTATGACTAAACCATAAAACAACTAAAAAATATAATTTTATCTGAAACTAATTTTTTTTTTTCAGCTAGTAAAAATAACTAAATAAAAATATAATATAACCAAAAAGACAAACATTTTTAAGTTATCAACCATAAAAAACAAAAATAAAATGCTATCTGAAATTAAAATATTAAAAAAAATCAGCTTGTAAAAATAACTAAATAGAAATATAACCAAAAAACGAACATTTTTAAGTTATTAACCATAAAACAACTCCAAAATAAAATATTATTTGAAATTAAATATTTTAGAAATTTATTTCAGCTTGTAGAAATAACTAAATAGAAATATAACCAAAAAGAAAAAATATATATAATTTATCAACCATAAAACAACTCAAAAATAAAATGTTATCTGAAATTAAATATTTTAAAATTTTATTTCAGCTTGTAAAAATAACTAAATAGAAATATAATATAACCAAAAAGACAAACATTTTTAAGTTATCAACCATAAAAAACAAAAATAAAATGCTATCTGAAATTAAAATTTAAAAAAAAAATCAGCTTGTAAAAATAACTAAATAGAAATATAACCAAAAAACGTACTCGGTTACTTTCGTAACCTCGGTTCCCTGAGATACGGGAACGAGTACTGCGTCTGTAAAGACGCTTATGGGAAAAGCTCCTTTTCTCCTGAGACTGAAGCATTTCAATAACGCAGTGTAACTGCACGGCCATTGGTTCGTGCAGTGTTAAAGAAACGAACCAATGGCTCGGCAGCGGAGATGCACAAACCTATGGCGATGATTCGCGCCCGATCGCGCCAAAAGGGGCGGAGCATCTGGCTATATAAGCGAGCATTTCGCCATAGGGAACTCAGGTACTTCGACTGAAGCGACGACTGAGTCGTGCAGCTACCTAGCACGGCCAGCAACGCAGTACTCGTTCCCGTATCTCAGGGAACCGAGGTTACGAAAGTAACCGAGTACGTTCCCTTTCGATACTTTCACTCGTACTGCGTCTGTAAAGACGCTTATGGGGAACCAGTACAATCCCGCCGTTGCTAAGGTAGAGGAACGACTGACATGACCCTAGCACTAAAGGGCTAATAAGGGCCAATTTGTTCGATCAGATAACCTGATAAACATCCGTTCCAAGGAATAAGTACACTTGGAGCTCCACAGAGGCCAAGACGCACTATATATAACATACTGGTAAAACATACCACTATGTGGAAAGGACCCGAGTCTGTAAGACTGGAACGTCCAAGTTATAGAATCTAGCAAATGTGGACGGTGAGGCCCAGCCTGCCGCCGCACAAATCTCTGCAATGGAAACCCCACTAGACCACGCCCAAGACGAGGCGATGCCCCTCGTCGAATGGGCCCTTACTCCCATGGGACATTGTAGGCCCAAAGAGGAGTAAGCCAGCGTGATGGCTTCCACAATCCATTTGGATAATCTCTGTTTTGTGACCGAACACCCCTTGGTGCGGCCACCAAAACATACAAACAGCTGTTCTGACTGCCTAAAAGGGGCAGAACGCTCTATATAACATCTCAGAGCCCTGACAGGGCAGAGAGGGTTAAATCCCTGGTCTTGCTCCGTAGGAGGAAGAGCCAAAAGGGAAATAATCTGGTCTCTAAAGGGTGTAGAGAGACTTTTGGGAACATACCCATGCTTTGGCTTCAGGATGACCTTAGAGTCATTTTGCCCGAATTCCAAGCAAACGGGGCTCACAGAGAGCGCCTGTAAATCACCCATGCGTTTGACTGATGCTAATGCCAATAGCAGGGCAGTCTTCAACGTCAGGGGGCGAAGGCCTATGGACTGAAGCGGTTCGAAGGGAGGGCCCTTCAGGGCCCTCAACACTGTGGGTAAGTCCCAAGACGGAACCGTAATGGGGCGAGGGGGATTAATCCGCCTTGACCCCTTTAAGAAACGAACGACCAAGTCGTTCCTTCCCACAGATTGACCGTTTACAAGGTCATGGAATACCGCTATAGCTGCAACATAGACCTTGAGCGTGGAAGGGGATCTCCCCTTATCCAACAGCTCTTGCAAGAAGGACAATATCACAGATATGTCACATAAAATTGGGTCCGTACCACGGGTGGAACACCAGGCGGAAAAGACAGACCACTTGAGATCGTAGAGCCGCCTCGTAGAGGGTGCTCTAGCCTGTGAAATAGTACTCAAAACCGACTCAGGGAGACTTAAAGGCTCCCGTCTAGAGCCCAAACGTGTAGCGCCCACAATTCCGGTTGGGGGTGCCATATCGTTCTGTTCGCCTGTGTTAAGAGATCTCGTCTCAGTGGCACGGCCCATGGTGCTCTTGAGAGCAGCCTGGGAAGATCTGGAAACCAATGCTGGTTCTGCCAGAATGGAGCCACTAACAGGACTTTGAGTTTCTGTTCCCGCACTCGCCTGATGACCTGTGGCAGCAGAGCGATAGGAGGGAATGCGTATAACAGGAGATTGGGCCATTCTTGGGTCAATGCGTCCTGTTCCTTCGAAAAATAAATTGGGCAGTGATGATTGTCTTTTGAGGCGAAAAGATCTACTCGCGCCCTGCCAAAGACAGCCCATATTTGCTGAACCGTGTGAGGGTGAAGCGTCCATTCGTCTGAGGAGACGTTGCTCCGAGACAACATGTCTGCTCCCTGGTTCAGTTTGCCTGGCACATGCGTCGCTCTTAGAGAGCGGAAGTGCAGCTGAGCCCATTTCAGGAGACGTTCTACCATCGTAAATAGACGTCTCGACGAGAGGCCCCCTTGGTGATTTATGAAGGACACCACTGTCATGCTGTCCGAACGGACTAAGACATGGTGACCCTTCAGCGCAGGTAGAAGGGTGTGAAGGCCTAAACATACTGCTAGCATTTCCAAGCAGTTGATGTGAAGGCGACTCTCTGCTTTCGACCATAGGCCGAAAGCAGGCTGGCCGTCGCACAGCGCCCCCCAACCTAAGTTGGAGGCGTCTGTCGAGACCGCTTTCCTTCTGACCACCAAGTCCAGGGGAACGCCCTGTTCCATCCATTGAGCGCACCTCCAAGGAGCCAGGGCTGCTATACAGGCCCGATCTACCTTGATGCGCTGGCGTCCCAAACGCCACGCTTGAGGAGGAACCTTTGGTTTCAACCAGAACTGCAGGGGGCGCATTTGAAGCAGACCCAACTGAAGTACTGGAGATGCTGAGGCCATAAGGCCGAGCATCTTCTGAAAAACCTTGAGAGGGCGAAGGGCTCCTATTTTGAAGGAAGCCGCGAGCCTGCGAATGGCTTGGGCTCTCTGCGGCGCAACTGCTGCCTTCATTTGACGTGAGTCGAAAACTGCTCCCAGGAACGCAATGCGTTGGCTGGGAGACAGCACGCTCTTGGCAAAATTGACCTTGAGTCCTAGGCACTCTAAGTGGCTGAGGATTAAGGCTCTGTGGTGTGTTAGCTCGCTCTCTGACTGGGCTAGGATGAGCCAGTCGTCCAGATAGTTCAGGACGCGGATTCCCATCTGTCTCAGAGGGGAAAGTGCTGCGTCCATGCACTTTGTAAACGTGCGAGGGGCTAACGACAGTCCGAACGGAAGGACTGTATATTGATATGCCACTCCCTCGAAGGCGAATCTCAAGAATTGCCTGTGATGGGGGGCGATCTGAATGTGGAAGTATGCATCCTTCAGATCCAGTGAACAAAACCAGTCCCCTTTGCGTATCTGCGAGAGGATCTGTTTTAGTGTAAGCATTCTGAACGGCCGTCTCATGAGGGCGCGATTCAGCTGTCTGAGGTCGAGGATGGGGCGTAGACCGCCATCCTTCTTTGGGACGAGGAAGTAACGGCTGTAAAAACCTGACTCGCTCTGTGTTGGGGGGACCGTTTCCACGGCGCCCTTGGCCAACAGATTCTTTACCTCTAATCGCAAGACGTCTGCGTCTTTGCTGCGAACTGAGGTGGTGATCACACCATGAAAGCGAGGAGGTCTTCGAGCGAACTGGAGTACATAGCCTCGTTCTATTATACCCAAAACCCATTTTGACACTCCGGGGATGGCTTGCCATGCCGCGGATCGTGTCGCTAGGGGCTGCAATGGTTCGCACAGCTGTATGCTGTCTGAAAGCATTGGAAGAGGAAATTTGCTCTTTTCTTGAAAATGTTTGTTTTTTATTTTTCCCGCTATCACAGCGGTTTGCTGTAAGGGCGCTGATATAAAGGGCCCGTGAGTTACAGCTACATTTTTTACAAACATAAGTTCCCTTACACCCGGAACAGAACGGAGTGTAGAAGGGCTTAAAAGAGGCACTTTGGGGGCTGGTCCGGCTGCTGCGAGACTTGGCCCCTCCCTCTTCCTGCTGTTGAGATCAGGAAGACGCTGGCGGCGCCTGGTCCAGCACCACTCTTGGCCGAGGTCCCTGACGCTTAGGGAAGGGAAAGCGCTTGGCTGGGCGTGACCGAGGACGGAGCTCCGTCTGAGGCGCTGGTTGCGCAGCTGGGGGCGTGGCTTTCGCAGGCTGCTGAGTCGGCGCCGGCTTGGGGCGACTAGGAGCCGTTGCAGAGCTCGAGCGTTTGGGCAGGAAATGTCGCATGGCTTGGGACGATTTCTGCGCCGCGGTGAAGCGCTCCGCGAAACCCTCGACAGCTGGGCCGAACAGGCCGGTCGGCGAGATGGGGGAGTCAAGGAAGGCGACCTTATCCGCGTCCTTGATCTCCGTCAAGTTAAGCCACAAGTGGCGCTCCAGCACCACTAAACTGGCCATCGATCGCCCGATCGCCTGAGCCGTCATCTTCGTGGCGCGTAACGCCAAATCCGTAGCGCTACGTATCTCTCTGAGCGGGGAATCGTCCAGGTTCAACTCGTCCAGACCGCGGAGGAGCTTTGCTTGGTACACCTGGAGTACCGCCATAGAGTGAAGCGCTGAAGCTGCCTGTCCAGCAGACGAATACGCTCGTCCAGCGAGGGTAGAGGTCGTTCTGCAAGGCTTAGACGGGTGTGACGCTCTCGCCTTCCAACCGATAGCGGTGGGCGGGCAAAGGTGCGCAGCAACTGACTCGTCCAGCGGGGGCAGCTTCTCGTAGCCCTTTTCCTCAGCGCCATCGACCGTGGTGAGGGCAGCAGAAGAGGAAGTATGAAGGCGGGCGGAGTATGGAGCACGCCAGGACTTAGAGATTTCGTCGTGGACTTCGGGGAAGAATGGTGAAGCTCGCTGACGAGGGGCCTGGCGGCGCCCCGGCAGAAACCATTCGTCCAACCGGCTCCTAGAGGGCTCCTCGGGAGGAGACCATTGAAGATCCAGCTCCTCAACAGCTTTAGATAGGACGCGGAACAGTTCGGCGTCCATACCGGCGCTGGCGGCGCTGGATTGCGCAGACGGCAAGGGGGCGGGGTCATGGGAAGAGCCCGACAACTCCTCTGCGTCAGATGCGGCCAATGACATGCTGTCATCCTCGCATTCACTTCCTCCGAAGGAGACCAGATCGCTCGCAGCCGCAGAGGGACGCTGGTCAGGATGCAGGAAGAGAACTGGCGATTCCTCTCCATGTGGTGAAGGCGAGGCACGCAGGGTCTGAGCCGGCGTGAGCTCGCCTGTCACCACGCTCTTAGATCTCTTGCCCCGCTGCTTCTTCCTAGCAGGCTCTTGCGAGGAAGTAAGCGGGAGGGCGCGAGAAGCGGCGTCGCTCTCTGAAAAGAAAGCTAGCCGCGAGCGGAGGGAAGTGAGACTCATATTCCCGCAGTGGGAACATTCCGTCTCATTGAGCGCAGCCTCAGCGTGGGCGTGACCCAGGCACGAGACGCACTCAGCGTGAGTGTCAGCGGCGTGCAGAGGGGCTCTGCACGAGCGACAAAAACGCCGTGGCATTTGAAACAACGCCGTAGAAATTTGCTCTTAATTTGCTCTTTTAGATGTTCGCCGGATAGCAGCAGGGAATCAGCTCCGGAGCGTCAATCCGCCGAGCAGTGAAGATCCGCTGCGAGGCTCGTCAACGGCGAAGAAGAGGCTTGCTTGAGCGAAGTCTGCGTAGTCAGTCTCTGCGAAGATCAGAAGTCGTCGCTGAAGAAGAAGGATCTGAGTTCCCTATGGCGAAATGCTCGCTTATATAGCCAGATGCTCCGCCCCTTTTGGCGCGATCGGGCGCGAATCATCGCCATAGGTTTGTGCATCTCCGCTGCCGAGCCATTGGTTCGTTTCTTTAACACTGCACGAACCAATGGCCGTGCAGTTACACTGCGTTATTGAAATGCTTCAGTCTCAGGAGAAAAGGAGCTTTTCCCATAAGCGTCTTTACAGACGCAGTACGAGTGAAAGTATCGAAAGGGAACTAACATTTTTAGGTTATCAACCATAAAACAACTCCAAAATAAAATATTATTTGAAATTAAATATTTTAGAAATGTATCTCAGCTTGTAGAAATAACTAAATAGAAATATAACCAAAAAGAAAAAAATATATATAATTTATCAACCATAAAACAACTCAAAAATAAAATGTTATCTGAAATTAAATATTTAAAAATTTTATTTCAGCTAGTAAAAATAACTAAATAGAAATATAATGTAACCAAAAGACAAACATTTTTAAGTCATTTACCATAAAACAACTCCAAAATAAAATATTATTTGAAATTAAATATTTTAGAAATTTATTTCAGCTTGTAAAAATAACTAAATAGAAATATAACCAAAAATAAAAAAATATATATAATTTATCAACCATAAAAC
This sequence comes from Garra rufa, assembly GCF_049309525.1. Classification (NCBI taxonomy): domain Eukaryota; kingdom Metazoa; phylum Chordata; class Actinopteri; order Cypriniformes; family Cyprinidae; genus Garra; species Garra rufa. Next base: position 2,677,690 of record NC_133382.1, read on the forward strand.
AACTGGAACATAAAATGTTATCTGAAATTAAATAACCATAAACTAAAAAAATAAAATTTTATCTGAAACTAATTTTTTTTTATTATAGCTAGTAAAAATAACTAAATAGAAAAAAAAAATATATATATATATATATATATATATAATTTATCAACCATAAAACAACTCGAACATAAAATGTTATCTGAAATTAAATATTTTAGAAATTTATTTCAGCTTGTAAAAATAACTAAATAGAAATATAATATAACCAAAAAGACAAACATTTTTAAGTTATCAACCATAAAACAACTCAAAAATAAAATGCTATCTGAAATTAAAATTTAAAAAAAATCAGCTTGTAAAAATAACTAAATAGAAATATAACATAACCAAAAAACTAACATTTTAAGTTATCAACCATAAAACAACTCCAAAATAAAATATTATTTGAAATTAAATATTTTAGAAATTTATTTCAGCTTATAAAAATAACTAAATAGAAAAATAACCAAAAAGAAAAAAATATATATAATTTATCAACCATAAAACAACTCGAACATAAAATGTTATCTGAAATTAAATATTTTAAAATTTTATTTCAGCTAGTAAAAATAACTAAATAGAAAGACAAACATTTTTAAGTTATTTACCATAAAACAACTCAAAAATAAAATGTTATCTGAAATTAAATATTTAAAAAAAATATTACAGCTTGTAAATATAACTAAATAACATAAAATAATCAAAATATAATATAATCAAAAAGACAAACATTTTTAAGTTATCTAAATCAGGTTCCCCAGATAAAATGAATGGGATTTTTTACTTCTGAACTCTATCCCCGAATTTGGCAAATAAGTCTTAAGCCTAGTTCTAGACTAAAACGCAAGTCAGAGCAGTTTCAACTGAAAAAACTTGCAATCGCTAATCTTTAGTATTGACTAGTGTCTTTGTTTTGTCTCAAGATGCACACCAGTCATGTTTTTTCAAAGGCACTTTATAAAAATAACTTATTTTGTCCTAATTGAACTTTGGCCTAATCCTGCTTTAAGCTTAGATATGTCTATGACACTGAGCCTGAATGAGTTTGGGACCAAAAAACCACTTAGCTTTCAAGCCCACCAGTGGATAGAGAGTGAAAAATAATATAATATAATAATATAAATGAAAAAAAAACATTGATTTCTGTCTCTTTCTCTGAAAGCCACACATTGATTTTGAGTCTACAGCCCAGAGGCATAAGATGACTTACAAAAATGACCAAAACCTCAACTAAAAATAAAATGAAAATGGAAAATACATAACTAAAAAAAATTATTATTTAAAAAAAAAAGCTATAATCTCAGTGATAGTAAAATCATTTGAATCATTGAGTATATAATAAGTAGTACCAATACACAGCACCTTCCCCTGAGCTAAAGGGTTTTGGTAAACCTTTCTTTCACCCATGAAAAACAAAGAGGAATTTTTAAGAAATGGCTTGAATCACTTTTTCCATGCATTTATGCCACAAATGAAGACTAAAGCTGTCAAGCCTCAAAAAAGACACAAAAGCACTATAAAAGGCTCATAAAAGTGGTTGGAATGACTCAAAGTCTTCTGAAGTCATACAATAGCTTACAATTCTGCTTTTGTGTTCCACACAAGAACAACATGAGTAAATGATGAGAGTTTTCCCCTGTGCTACTGTAAGCGATTGTCAATCTTATATCATCTAAATCTAGATAAGATGATGTCTTTGATCACTGATGCATGCATCTCCTTTCGTCACCTACAGCCAGGTCCAAGAGCATGGTGATGGGAGAGGCATCACGTGGCTCATGCCAGCCCACCTCACCCAGTCTCCAAGAGGGGGTGCTGAAGGCCGGCTGGCTGAAAAAGCAGAGGAGCATCATGAAGAACTGGCAGCTGCGCTGGTTTGTGCTGCGTGCTGACCATCTCTACTTCTACAAGGATGAGGAGGAGACCAAACCACAGGTAGTTTCGGCTTTGAAGATGCACAAATGTCTGCCTATGAAAAAAATCTGGAGTTGAACCGCTCTGAATTTGCCTCCCTGTAGAAGTCCAATGACTTCTACAGTACATGCAAATTTCTGTACTGTAAACTGAGACTGGATTAGACACTAGGGATGCACCAAAATTAGTTGAATAAGCAAAAAGGCAGAATAAATGATAGCGAACAATGGCGTGAGGCGATCAAATAGAGGTGTGCACTAATGCAGCAAACATGTGGTCAGTGTGGAAGCATCTAAACTGTCAGAGAAAGATGCAAAAATCATTCCAAGCAGTGACAGCGAGAGACTGTTTAGAAGCGTTACTGTATGATGACTGAAATCATCCATTAGTCAATAAACTCCAGAACCAGTGTTGTTTTCGTCAACGATGACGATGACGAAATCATTTCGTTGACGCAACTTTTTTTCATGACGATAACGAGACGATGACGAGATAAAAATGGCTCGTTGACGACTAAAACATGACGAGACGTGTGTGAGTTTTCGTTGACGAGACAAGAATGGACGAAAATGTTAGTGGGTGGTCCGTCAGACGTTTAAAATGCATGACATTTCTGCTTATTGTGCATGCCAATTAAAACCTAAAAAGTAACTGCTGCTATGGCAAGCCGTTTTAGCATTAAATGCTCTTTGCTATACTAGTATGGCAAGCCGTTTTAGCATTAAATACTCTTTGCCATACTAGTATGGCAAGCCGTATTAGCATTCCGTCCTTGTTTGTCTTTTATGTTTTAAAACATTCCTTCATAATTGTAATTATTGGTGAAAATAGTCGATCCGGAAGCTCACATTGTGTTGAACTATAGAGCTGCTATTTTCAGAACTTATAAGTGACACTACTCAACAGCAAAATACTTACTGACCTACATTAATTTTGTTAAAAGACTACTTTTTCCCCTTTTTTGACTAAAACTAGACTAAAACCTTTTTGACTTTTCGTCGACTAAAACTAGACTAAAACCTTTTTGACTTTTCGTCGACTAAAATTGGACTAAAACTATCACATATAGAAGTGACTAAAATTTGACTAAAACTAATAAGCATTTTAGTCCAAAAGACTAATACTAAGACTAAATCTAAGATGGTTGTCAAAAACAACACTGTCCAGAACGTTCTGTTGTCTAATACACCAATTGTATTTATTCTGACAGCAGCTCCTTAGCCAGGGTTCAAAGACCAAAGATGAGAATTATTCATAAATCTGCTGCTGCCAGCAAAAAGTAGGACTGAGGTCTTCTTGTGGGTTTCCACCAAAATAAAAGTCAACATTCATAATTGTCAGTATTGTTCTGTAAAATAAAATAAAAAAATAAGACAAAACTAATGATAACAATCATTACAACAGCTCTATTAATACATTTATTCTAACATTCTCCTTTGCTCAGCAAGGCTGCATTTATTTGTTCATTAAAAACACATGCCTGATTCAAAAAGGGGGTCTTAAAAATGGCCAAAGAATATTATTTGACTAACTTATTAAGTTACATTGTGCTTTGTTTGTAGGCTATAACATATACTAAAATGTTAAAAATGCACTGTAAAAATATTTCACTAGTTTCAACTTAAAAACTTAAGTTCAGCAGCTGCCTTAAAATTTTAAGTTAAATTAACTTAAAACTTTAAGTTATTTCAACTCACGACAATAAAATTAGTTGAAATTACTTGTAGTTTTATGTTGATTTAACTTAAAATGTTAATGCAGCTGCTGAACTTATGTTTTTAAGTTGAAACTGGTGACAACTTTTTACAGTGTGTTGTTTTATAATTAATTCTTTACTTTGAAAAGCAAGACAAAACTGTAAAAAAAATAAAAAATATTGGCTATTTAATTAGTGCAATGGTGAAAATAAATTGGCAAAATACATGGGGGAAAAACACGAAAAACTGTGTTCGGTAACCAAGAATTTTAATTTCGGTGCATCCTTATTAGACATCTCTTTTCAAAACTCCATCATACAAAGATACAGCTGAGACCCCTGCAATCAAAGATGGAGAGCAGCAGCATGTCAACTTAATGTTAGCAATGTTTACAAATGCAAAATAGCACAAAATTACAACTCATTAAAAGCCCATTCATTTTCTCCATAAAGTAGCTGATAGTTCATCTCTTATAAACTTTTAAATACAGACCTACTGTGAGCTTTGGCTAAACATGATTTAGCTGAAGCCTTCATTTTGCATTATTTAATTGTGTTTAACAGCAGAATTACTGGTGAAAGCTACATTACCCACATAAAATATCATGAATTCAAAGCATCACTGCAAATCAAATGCTGTACTGGGTAACTAATTACATGTAATCTGGATTATGTAATCAGATTGCAAAAATTAAGTACTTGTAATTAGAATATATTACATTTTAAAATGCTCATAATCAGATTACAGTTACTTTTTAATGGATTACATGATTACATATGTGACCCTGATTACATGTGAGACTGCAAAACCCAACAATACATTGTATAGGTCAAAATTATAGATTTTTCTTTTATGCCAAAAATCATTAGGATATTAAGTAAAGATCATGTTCCATGAAGATATTTTGTAAATTACCGCAAATACATCAAAACTTAATTGATTAACAATATGCATTGCTAAGAACTTCATTTGAACACGTTTAAAGACGATTTTCTCAAGATTTAGATTTTTTTGCACCCTCAGATTACAGATTTTCAAATAGTTGTATATTGGCCAAATATTGCCCTATCCTATCAAACCATACATCAATGGAAAGCCTATTTATTTAAAATTTCAATTTAAAAAAATTGACTCTAATGACTGCTTTTGTGCAGTAAATTATCCAAATTTACTGATTCTCCCTAATTATAAATAATCCTACTATATGTCATAGCATTCAACTTGGACAATATTCACAATATTATAATATGCTTCCTTCATATCAGTATGGTACATTTAACAGTAAGTTCACAACAAGTTTAAAAAGTAATCTAAAAAGTAGTCAGAATACATTACCTAACATAAAATTACGTTACTAACTAGTTTTCAGCATGTAATGATCGCTACAATTTGTAGGTAATCTACCTAGCACTGTACGCATATTTTGCAATAAACATAAAATGTTGTTTTTATTCACACAATGCTTCATAGGTTTGTAGTTCTTTTCCTAAGTCGATAAGTACAGTCGGTTGTCTTTTTGTCCAATTTTCATCCACTTTTTTCTTTCAAATGACAGTTTGTAATGTTTTTGATCACCTTGTAGCTGGTTGACTTGGTTCATAGCTTATATAACTCCAAAACAACGACTTTTTAAATATCATCTATGGGAAAAAAGAATGGAAAGAAAGTGAGCATGCACTGTTAGCAAAATAAACTGTTCTTGGTTTCATTAAAAAAAAAAAAATTACTCATGACAGTCGCTCAGTTAAAAAATCTATTTTTTTAGTCACTAACAAAAGAACAGCTCTTAAGAGTCTTATAAACTATTAAAAGTGTTTTAATTTAACTTAATGCAAAACATGCACAACTGAGAGTCACAATCCATGCTTATTTTAAGTGAGTTTGACGGATCTGAAACAAATGGGACCACAAAAAAGGTCACCAATCTGCTTTTTGAACACTTTGCACACTTTCTAGTTTCTAGACAGCTCTTTATGTTCAAGCATCATGTGATAAAGAGTTATTAGTAAGTGCGAACTCCTCCATTTATGCCCAGTTGCTTCACATTTCCACCACAATCCAAGCTTGCACATTGCTTTTAGCAGGTTTTGAGCATCTCATATTAAGCAATCAATACGGTCCAGCCTTAGTAAGTTCGTCCGTCAGACTGACAAGTGTGATGAACAGCGTCTCTCACAGGAGTTTGTCAATACTCATCCAAGCACCATTAATCTGTGCCCATGCAGCGCTGGCCAGGATGTGTGTGAAAATGTCAATCCCACCCACTTTTCTTGCCTTTAATCAATGGGATTCAAAGTGGAAGGGCTGTGTAGGCAAATCTCATAGCAAATCACACACTGAGATAAAAGGAGACAGCAGAGACCGGTCCGTATCGAGCGGTGATATAGAAGGAAAACTGGGGCTATCAAATGCTACAGTATCTTCTAACTTAAGACGAGACCTTGCAGGCGAAGAGAGTAAAAAAATTACCCAGTTAATTAATTACATTGACAATTGCAAACATTTTTTGTATTACAATTTTTTTTTAAATGTTAGGTTGCAAATGAGGCATTATTTAATGAAATATGCACTAATTTGCATTTCTAGTACAAAAATCTAAACACTGGATGAAGTCAGGCTCACAATTCTTGTTTTGTTTTGTTTTGTTTTTTACATACAGTAGAGTCAAATGTTTTTACATAGGGGATTTTGGGTATCTTATTTTGTCACTCCATAATTCAGAAAAACAAACTTAGAACAGACAGAAACCTATATTTTTGACTATTTTGGGGGGAATAAAATGTTGTATAAAATTAAGCAAATTATATATGAATAAATCCCTCTGTAAATACCTTCAGAATATAGACAGGAATTAAAATGTAAAGTTTGGTGTGTGTAAGAGCTGCTGAAGTGGAGATTTATGCCTCAGTGTAGGAGAAAAAACTCTTGGCCTTTAAAAATATGGATTGTAATTGAAATCTATTGACACAAATAGATAAAGTGCTATAAAAGAAACACTTAACAGTGTCTTTTGGGTGTTTTCTTTAGACCAGTCTGAAAAAAACACTTCATGAAACACCAAAAAGCCCAAAATCTCAAACTTGACAGGTGCATGAAAAAACAGTGTTTTGGATTATTTTGGATCCCCAAACATTTTTTTAACAATTTTCTTATCAAATTTTTTAATTCAAATTGTTCTTAAGACAAAACTCTTAAGAAGTATTTGAATTCTTTTGACATATTATTTAACTTCCTAAAGAATTTTCCAAGAATTGAACATTCTTTCAAACTTTCTGGAATGTATCTTAACCTCTTGGAGCTATGAGGTTCTGTCCTCTGTAGAGGACATTAGTTTTTAGCGATTTCTCTGAGACCTTACATATCACCATTTTAAGTCTGGATGTCATGTACAGAGCACATTCAGGGCTTTTTAGAAATAATAAATGTTTAGAAATTTTTCAGCATGACCACTCCCTCTCCTTGGTCTTTAAAAATGTCTGACATTAATTTAGTGATCAAATGTATCACCCTTATGGTAATATAATATTGATAATGATAATATTTTGTAATGATAATTTAAATCTGACTAATTTTTAAACTGTTTGTCATAAAACAACATATCAGGAAAATCAAAATATACCTTTCTGTTATAAAACAGGGCATCACTTTCATGCATGTCGACTGTAGAGGACACCAGGATTTAAAGCATGTTTATTACACATTTTGGGAGACACAGTCTAGTGAATAAGGTAAAAAATATATTTAAATATTGCTATGTAATATTAGATATTATTGTGAAAATCTTGCAAATTTTTACTTAAATTATTACACTTATTTTTTCATTATATGTTGCCCCAAAGACACATCAACATGCAAATTAAATACAGTTTATAGATGCATTGTTTGTAATGGGAAAACATGTTCATGGTCATTTTACACAAATTTTGTATAAAGAAAAATGTTATATCAAATCATTCTGTTATATGTTTCATAACATAGTTAAAAATCATCTTAAAATTTAAAAATTTGAAAATTGATTTGTGATTAAAACAAAAATCTTACTTTTTGCCTTATGTCTATTCATGCCATTTAAAAAAAAAAACTGGACTTTTTAAAATCCTTTAAATTTTATGAAATTAAAAAATACTATTTTATTTACTATTATTAATTACTATTAATATTTTTAACCCAGACCCTGAATTGTGAGATTTAACAGTGATATATAATTTAAAAAATTTGATTCTTCCAATAAATCAACAGAGGGAGAAATCTAAAATCAAAACAGTTAAAAAAAAAACAATAACCAAACAGATTGAGCTGCCTGACTAAAAGCATTTGGGAAATTCTAACCCCAAATCTTCCCTCATTTTGTTGCCCTGGTGAATAATCTCTGGATTTCATTCAGTTCACAGTTTATCTAATTGAAGGAGCCACTTAGAAAATGTGTAGCATGGCAAACCGCCACATCTTCAGGCTTTTGTTAATACAATAGTCTCGAAATCCCTGGTTTCAGATATTCAGAAGAAGAGGAGACTTGATGCTGATTAAAGAATTACATTCAAGTGAACATGGTAATTAAGTCTGATTGATTTAATAGGTCAGTAAAGGTTAAGTGATGCATTTCAAACTATTCATCTGTGCAGGGCTGCATCTCACTGAAGGGCAGCCAAGTGAACGAACTGACGGCCAACCCAGAAGAACCCGGACGACAGCTTTTTGAGATTGTGCCAGGTAAGCAGATCTTCATTTCAAATCAAATCAATGTCCTGTACAAAAACCAACATGTTTAAATGGCTCAGAAAGTGTCAGGAAATCAAGTAGTCCTTCCAGACGTGATTTCGCCCCAGAATGTTTTACTGATGCTGGCTGTGTGTTGGTTTTATTTATGACGAGTAAATAACACATAAGTGTGAGACCCACTAAAGCTCCTTTTTTAAACAATAAAGCGAAGAAACTTGAATGTACATTGTTGGTTAAAACTTTGGGATCAGTAAGATTTTTAATGTATTTTGAATAAGCTTCAAATGCTCATTAAGGCTGCATTCATTTGATCAAAAATACAGAAAAATAAATAATAATGTGAAATATTTTTGCAATGTAAAAAACATGCTTTTATTTTAATATACATTAAAAATCTAATTTATTTCTGTGATCAAATCTGAATTTTTCAGCATCAATCCTCCAGTCTTCAGTGTCACTTCAGAGTCTATTTTAACTGCATTTAGTGAAAATATAAATCTTTTCTATAAAATATACACTACTGTTCAAAAGTTTGGGGGTTTTATTCTTTCTTTTTTGAAAGAAATTATTACTTTTATTCAGCAAGGATGTGTTAAATTGATCAAAAGTGATAGCAAAGACGTATATTGTTAGAAAAGATTTTTATTTTGAATAAATGCTGTTCTTTTTAACTTTTTATTTATTCCCCAAAAAAAATATGTTGTAGCACAGTTGTTGCCAACATTGATAATTCTACTGTCTTCAGTGTCACATAATCCTTCAAAAATCATTCTAATATGCTGAATTTTTATCAGTGTTGGAAACAGTTGTGTTGCTTAATATGTTTGTGAAACCTGTGATACTTTTTTCAGGATTCATTGATGAATAAAAAGTTAAAAAGAACAGTATTTATTTAAAAACAGAAACATTCTTCTAACAATATACACTACTGTTCAAAAGTTTGGGGTCAGCAAATTTTTATTCTTTCTTTTTTTGAAAGAAATTATTACTTTTATTCAGGAAGGATGTGTTAAATTGATAAAAAGTGACATTATTATTTTGAATAAATGCTGTTCTTTTTAACAGTTTATTCATTAAAGATTCCTGAAAAATGTCTCAAAGGTTCCAAAAAAATATTTGGTAGTGCAACTATTTCCAACATTGATAATTCTAATAATAAATAATGAAAATTCAGCTTGCATCACAGGGAAAAAAAAAATACTTTATAATGTATATTAAAATAGAATCCATTATTTTATATTATAATAACATTTTGCAGTATTATTGTTTTTTTTCCTCTATTTTTGATCAAATAAATGCAGTCCCAAACTTTTAAACGGCAATGTAAACTACATAGCTCTTGCTCAGCTAACCGGAGTCAACCTCCAAATGCCCTCCAAATCCATTCAGTGTTAACAAGATATTAAATTCTCTCTAAATCCTTAAGATGATACCTGATGTTTATCTCCCTTTCTCTCTTTTGCACATGCTAATCACATTAAAACGGAAATGCAGAAATGCGGAAATCTCTGAAAATGCAGTCCTGTCTGCTCAAGCCAAAGATAGCGATGTGACAAAAAAGAAGAAAAACTGCAGAATAAGAATAAAATCAACCTGTGCGGATCCTGGTTACGAATGACCTCATTCTTGTTGGTTAACATGCAATAGTTTCACTAGGGGTGTGAATACTTTTGCATATAACATAATAAATTCTGATGCATTTTTGTAGATCATCCCAGAATCGTTCAAGAAAGAATTAGGATGCATTTTTCAGCTCTAAAGTGCATCATTCGGTGTTAACCAAAGTAATGCACCAAACACAATAAATAAACCAGCCAAACACACACAGCATGGGACATTAGCAGTGGTTTCCTAGACCCAGCACCACTTTCTCATGTCAGATCAGTCAACACACCATCTCCTCCCCAGAGAAGAGTCCTTAACCACAGACTCCGTCTGACCGGCATGCTTCAGCTCCTTTGAGTCAAACAAGCTTATTGGCAAAGTCCCTATTCCATGCAAAACAAACAATAACATGATACAAAGCAGATTTCAGGGCTCTCTCTTGCTTCTCAACTTTAAAATGAGTTGGTAGTCATTTGTCAGGAGATATCCGGCCCTCTAAAACAATGAAGAAGTTCCAAAAACAATGAAGAAACGGAAAGATTTGATTAGCAACTGCACAGAAACGGAAAAACTGGCATTTATAAACATTTAAAGGCCCAAGCTGAATTAAAATTATCCAATTTGGTGCATATGATATGGCCACAAAGATTAAATTCTGATAGTCTGAGATCTTCATAACAGTATAACTTGCATAACAGACTGCTTGCATAAAATTATATAAATCCCCCAATGATAATATTTAAATGCTTAAATGCTTTTTTATCAAAACAATAATGCAATGCAATCCAATGATGATTGAGAGATGGACAACTAAACGTTCCTCAAAAGCCTGATGATCATTTTTCAAACTCACTTATTTTTCTAAAAAATATGCATGGATAATCAAGTAAACCTACACTACCAGTCAAAAGTTTTTGAACATTAGGATTTTTTATTTCTGTTCACCAAGCCTGCATTTATTTGATCCAAAGTACAGAAAAATCTGTAATATTTTGAAATATTTTTATTATTTAAAATAAATATTTTCTATTTGAGTATATTGTTAAATGTAATTTATTCCTGTGATTTCAAGGCTGAATTTTTAGCATCATTACTCCAGTCACATGATCCTTCAAAAATCATTCTAATATGCTGATTTGCTGCTCAAAAAAAAATTATTATTATTATTATTATTATTATGTTGAAAACAACTGACTAGATTTTTTCAGGTTTCTTTGATGAAAAGATAGTTCAGAAGAACAGCATTTATCTGAAATAGAAATCTTTTGTAACATTATATGTCTTTATCATCGCGTTTGATCAATTTAAAGCATCCTTGCTAAAAAAGTATTGATGTCTTTCATATCCCCCCCCAAAAAAAATCTGATTTCAGATAAATTCTGATCTGTGGATCTTCATATTCAAAGAAACCTGAAAAAAAAAAATTATTCAACCGTTTTCAACATTGATACTAATCAGAAATGTTTCTGATTCTGAAATGTTTCAAATCAGCTTTTTTTTTATGATTTCTGAAGGATCATGTGACACTAGAGTATTGATGCTAAAATTTGACTTTGATCAAAGGAATAAATTACACTTTAAAATTTATTCAAACAGAAAAATGTTGTTTTAAATAGTAAAAATATTTCAGAATTTTACTGTTTTTGCTGTATTTTGGATCATATAAATGCAGGCTTAGTGAGCAGAAAAGACCTTCTTTAAAAAACATTACAAATCTTTCTGTTCAAGAACTTTTGACTGGTAGTTTAAGTTGCTTCTGTCCAGTACGTGTTAACCTTGAAATAATGAAAATATTATAAAAGTTATTCCTATGTTCAGTTCATAAATACCAGTAAAGAAGACTGTGTACAGCAGGAAAATAAAATCCAAAAATATCCAACAATGGCTCCATTCATTGCAGGGACATAAATGACAAGTGCTGATACAGAAATGGGATCTTAACCAGTGGGAAAAGCCTGGCATTATTGGGAGATTTTCATGCTTCTGTTTGCAAGCCACTTAGAGAATCACAGAGCATGCTTGTGACCAGAGTCCTGGCAGCCTCTGGATATTCTAACCCATGCTTTCTATGCAAAGTTTTAGTGATATTTAGTGAGATTTCTGCTAGTGAGGATTTCCCCAAGCATCAGGTCCTCTGAGATGGATGCATCTGGTGTGCTGCTTGTTTGCTTAAGTGCACCGAGGCGTTTAGAAAGGACTAACAGAGCAGGCCGTCTCCTTCTGTCAGTCTACCGTGAGAAGTCAGTGGGAATGAGAGAAACAGAAGTGAACTGGTGCTGCTTGAGCTGAACTGAGATATCAAAAGTATTTTCTACTCTCTGGATTTCCCGGGACGTACAGTATGGACTAGCGTGATCCAGATCTTTTTCTTATGCTCTCTGGGACGTTTGAGATGTAGATGACAACTATCGGAGATTTGTTTCCGAAAGCGATGGTTTGAAGCAAACACATCTGCAGTATGAATTCTGTGTCGTGCTGTGTTTGGGTTCATGGCCGATCTGTTGGAGTAAGAGACATGGCAGAACATTAGAACAAGATCAATCCCTCCAGTGCATCATGGGGCAGGGCTGCTGTAAGCCAGGGAGGCACAAACCAAAACTACCACAAGGTAATATCTTTGTCCATGCACTGACATTGAATTCTCTTTAAAATATTGTTACGTTGTTGGGGTAAATAACAAATATACAAAGGGCTAGAAATGCTGGGATATGGTGGTTTGTTATTGTTGTGTAGAATAGTTCAATAATATATGTATTTTTTCATTTCAGTAGTAAAACCAGACATTGTAACTTTTGTAACTTTCTACGTATGATAAATAAGACAAATGAACTTGTTAGTACTAAGTATATATATATATATATATATATATATATATATATATATATATATATATACACTGCAAAAAAATGCATTTCTTACTTAGATTTTTTGCCTTGTTTCCAGCCGAAATATCTAGAAATTCTTAAATCAAGAAAGATTTTCTAGACGAGTAAAAATTATTATTTGTTTTCAGAAAAAACAAGTCAAAATTAAGTGAGTTTTTGCTTAAAACAAGCAAAATAATGTAAGCAAAACAAATTTATTTCAAACAGAAAACAAGATTATTTTTCTTACCACATTGGCAGATTATTTATGTTGTTTCAAGCAAAAACTCCCTTAATTTTGACTTGTTTTTCTGAAAACAACAAAATAAGTTTTACTTGTCTAGAAAATCCTTCTTGATTTAAGAATTTCTTTATTTTTGGGGGGCTGGAAACAAGACAAAAATTTAAGTAAGAAAAGCATTTTTGCAGTGTTCACCTTAAAAAAAATAGAATCAGAAGTTGAACTTGTTGAAATCTGATATTAGAATAGAACTACAGTTTGTTTAGGTAATAACGTCCTTTTAAAAATAACAAATCAGGTCAAAATTTTAAAATCCCCCTTTCAGAATCTGAAAAATGTTAATTATATTATCAAAACAAGAGGGATCCTACAAAATGCATGTTATTTTTTATTCAGTACTGACCGGAATTTTTAAAGATATTTCACATAAAAAATGTTTACATATAGTCCACAAGAGAAAATAATAGTTGAATTTATATTATGGTGTTGTTACCATAGCTGTGTTTTTTTTTTTTTGTTTAGTGATAGTTGTCCCTGCAATTTTGCATTAAAGAAAACTTTTTGAATTTAAAGATCAGGGTAAATTTTACTAATTTTATCTTCTGGGAAACATGTAAGAATCTTCTGTAGCCTCTGAAGGGCAGTACTAAATGAAAAAAATATGATATTTATGCAAAATAAGAACACATCTTACACATCTTTTTCCGTTCTAAAGTTTTCACCCCCCGGCTCTTATGCATGTTTTTTCCTTCTGGAGCATCAGTGAGTGTTTGAACCTTCTGTAATAGTTGTATATGAGTCCCTCAGTTGTCCTCAGTGTGAAAAGATGGATCTCAAAATCATACAGTCATTGTTGGAAAGGGTTCAAATACACAAAAAATGCTGGAAAACCAAAGAATTTGTGGGATCTAAAGAATTTTTCTGAAGAACAGCAGACAGTTTAACTGTTCAGGACAAACAAGGGACTCATGAACAACTATCACTAAACAAAAAACACCGCTGTGGATCATTCAGCTAACAAATCAAGGGGATGTAAACTTTTGAACAGGGTCATTTTTATAAATTCAACTACTATTTTCTCTTGTGGACTATATGTAAACATCTTATTCAGGTCAGTACTAAATAAACAAGAAAATGCATTTTGTATGATCTCTCTTATTTTGGTAAAATAATCAACATTTTGCAGATTCTAAATTGAGGATGTACATTTTTGACCTCAACTGAAAGACATTAAAAGAAAAAAGAAAAAACTGTAAAAAACAAAATTTAAACAACTTTATAGTTGAAATAATACGAGTTTTGACAAAAACAAATTTTATAAAAAAATGATAAACATTGGTCTGAACAAAAACAAAAGACAGGCTGAACAAAAATGCACAGTAAATGGATCTTATGCACTGCAAAAAAATGCTTTTCTTATTATTTTTTGTCTTGTTTCCAGCCAAAATATCTAAACATTCTTAAATCAAGAAGGATTTTCAAGACGAGTAAAAATTATTTTCTTGTTTTCAGAAAAAACAAGTCAAAATTAGGTGAGTTTTTGCTTGAAACAAACAAAATAATCTGCCAATGGGGTAAAAAAAATAATCTTATTTCAAACAGAAAACAAGATTATTTTTCTTACCCCATTGGCAGATTATTTGGCTTGTTTCAAGCAAAAAAGCACTTCATTTTGACATTTTTTTCTGAAAACAAGACAATTTTTACTTATCTAGAAAATCCTTCTTGATTTAAGAATGTTTAGATATTTTGGCTGGAAACAAGACAAAAAATCTAAGTAAGAAAAGCATTTTTTGCAGTGTAGAAATGCAAAAATGCAGAAATACAGCGGTTACCCAGCACACAAAGCAGGCACTGCATTTAAAAACACTACTTTAGTAGGCATTATATGGAGGTAATATAAAAATATAATGCCTTTGAAACTTTTCTGAAGACGGTCAGTTCCACCTCCCCAAATAAAAGCTCCTCAGATTTGCTTGGATAACTTGAATGGCCTATTTCAATGTAACAATAGCGAATGTTGTCGAAAGGCAATGGGTTTGTGTGTATACAAACTGTTTACTGTTTAATTGGTTAAAAATATATCCTTAGATTAAACCAATAATCGAAAGAAATGGCACTATAATCACCTAATAAGAGTAAGAGTTGTGGATGTTCTCATTAGTGCCTTATAACTCTAGCCTGTTTGTTTTCATGTAGTGTTTGCCTGCTATGTGGCATCTGTCAGTGATGTTAATAAGGAGCATAATCACTCCTGCTTGTAATATGTCTCCAAAGGTCAATTTGAGATAAGCTTTTTCAGTCCTTTGCATTATAAAACAGCCCATAATGCAGATCACGCATCTCTGCAGCAACGACAGTCATGGGTTCGATTTCCCGAAAACACACATAAATGCTTCCAAATGCATGAATAAAACAAATGAAACAAAGTAAACACAATTGCATGTTGAGACCATAATTGTGTATGTGTCAAAGCCTGTACTCAATCATCCTTTAATAAACAAACTGGTTGTTTGAAAATGCATTCTTTCGGCACAAGATCAGCAGACATTCTGACACTTCCTAAAGAGACTTGAATGCTAACAAAATGCCACACCATGGTGAGAAATGAGGGTTGCCTTCAAGTCAGCTTCCACTCTGTGTGAGAGCGTTAGCCTCAGACGTACCGCTGGGTCTGATTGTCTTATTTATCTTAATTGCATCAGTACTTGGTTTTTTCCATTCTGTCGACACTGCTGTGAGCACTTATCTTCTCATGACTTATTCCTCTAGTCATTTTATCCGGCCGCCAGAATATTGGCTGTTCAATGCTTCTGATTTGGCCTTTATCGTTGTGAAGCTTTGAACTGAAGCCATTGTGAAGGTCTTTGTATTTTTTATCCCTTACTGTTGCAAACCCAGTGGGTAATGGGAAGTGTCTTTGTTGCTTTGGCTCTTTCTAGGTCTGTTTTAAATTAATGATTTGAGAGGTGTTCAACTTCTCATGCCAATGATGGCGAGAGGGACTGAACTGGTTTGGCACTAAAACCTTTAAGTACTACTGTAATATATCTCACTGATACATGGAGACATTTACCAACAAGAGACATATCAAAATTACCATATAAAAGGCATGGATGCTTGTTTCCACCACAGAATAAAAAAAAACTATCAAAAGATAATTATGACATTTTGTCTCACAATTCTGACGTTTTTCTCATAAATGTGAGATACAAACTCGCAATTGCGAGTTATAATGTCAGAATTATTCAACATAACAATTGTGAGACATAAAGTAAAGAATTATGACTTTTCCTTGCAATTGTGTTTGTCTGGCAATTTTGAGTTCTTTTCTCAGAATTGTGAGATATAAACTCTCAACTGAGAATTAGAAAGTCCATTCCTGAGGAAAAAAGTCACAATTCTTAAATTTTCCTTACAATTTATAAAACTTTAAAAGTCCCAAATGCATGTTATAAAGCCAAAATTGTGAGATATAAATAAAAAAATGTCAGAATTTTATATTTTATAAGTTTATATTTTGCTATTCTTAGAAAAAAGTCAGAACTGCGAGATCTCACTGATACAGTGCAACATTTACCAACAAGAGACACTTTTTAAAATGACCATATACATGAACTTTCTAAAAGGCATGGATGCTTGTTTTCACCACAGAAGAAAAAAAGCAATCAAAGGATAATTATGACATTTTATCTCACAATTCTGACGTTTTTCTCATAACTGTGAGATACAAACTCTCAATTGCGAGTTATAATGTCAGTATTATTCAATATCACAATTGTGAGACATAAAGTAAAGAATTATGACTTTTCCTTGCAATTGTGTTTGTCTGGCAATTTTGACTTCTTTTCTCAGAATTGTGAGATATAAACTCGCAACTGAGAACTAGAAAGTCCATTTCTGAGGAAAAAAGTCATAATTCTTACATTTTCCTTACAATTTATAAAACTTTAAAAGTCCCAAATGCATGTTATAAAGGCAAAATTGTGAGATATAAATAAAAAAATGTCAGAATTATAAGTTTATATCTTGCTATTCTTAGAAAAAAGTCAGAACTGTGAGATCTCACTGATACAGTGCAACATTTACCAACAAGAGACACTTTTTAAAATGACCATATACATGAACTTTCTAAAAGGCATGGATGCTTGTTTCCACCACAGAATTAAAAAAAACTATCAAAAGATAATTATGACATTTTGTCTCACAATTCTGACGTTTTTCTCATAACGGTGAGATACAAACTCTCAATTGCGAGTTATAATGTCAGAATTATTCAACATAACAATTGTGAGACATAAAGTAAAGAATTATGACTTTTCCTTGCAATTGTGTTTGTCTGGCAATTTTGACTTCTTTTCTCAGAATTGTGATATACTCGCAACTGAGAACTAGAAAGTCCATTTCTGAGGAAAAAAGTCATAATTCTTACATTTTCCTTACAATTTATAAAACTTTAAAAGTCCCAAATGCATGTTATAAAGGCAAAATTGTGAGATATAAATAAAAAAATGTCAGAATTATAAGTTTATATCTTGCTATTCTTAGAAAAAAGTCAGAACTGCGAGATCTCACTGACACAGTGCAACATTTACCAACAAGAGACACTTTTTAAAATGACCATATACATAAACTTTCTAAAAGGCATGGATGCTTGTTTCCACCACAGAATAAAAAAAGCAATCAAAGGATAATTATGACATTTTATCTCACAATTCTGACGTTTTTCTCATAACTGTGAGATACAAACTCTCAATTGCGAGTTATAATGTCAGCATTATTCAATATAAACTCACAATTGTGAGACATAAAGTAAGAATTATGACTTTTTCTTCCAGTTTGTCTGGCAATTTTGAGTTCTTTTCTCAGAATTGTGAGATATAAACTTGCAACCGTGAGTTAAAAAGTCCAGTTCTGAGGAAAAAAGTCAGCTCACAATTCTTACACATTCTTACAATTTATCAAGTCACAAATGCATGTTATAAAGCCAGAATTGTGAGATATAAATTTAAAAAAAAATGTCAGAATTATGAGCTTATATCTTGCAATTCTTAGAAAAAAGTTAGAACTGCGATGTAAACTGACAATCAGGTCAGAATTATGAGATAAAATTAAATTTTTTATTCAGCAGAAGAAATAAGCTTCCATATAAAGATAACTGAAAGTGATGTAAAACAAAATTGCAACCAATTACAGCCCAAAAAAAAAAAAAACACCTCTTCCCTTTATAATTTCTGTATAAATCAATGTTCAGCTTTTTTGCACTGCATAAATATCTTACTTTGAAATGTATTTGAATTGAAACTCTTCAATTTAGAAATATGAAGGAAGATACAGCTGAGGTCAAAAGTTTACACCTCGCAGAATCTGCAAAATTTTAATTAGTTTACCAAAATAAGAGGGATCATACAAAATGCAAGTTATTTTTTTATTAAGTACTGACCTGAATGAGATTTCACATAAAATATGTTTACATATAGCCCACAAGAGCAAATAATAGTTGAATTTATAAAAATTACCCTTTTCAAAAGTTTACATACACTTGATTCTTAATACTGTGCTGTTACCCAAATGATAAATAAATTGCCCGCCCAAGTCCCACAAATTCTTTGGTTTTCCAACAACTGAGGGACTCATATGCAACTATTACAGAAGGTTCAAACACTCACTGATGCTCCAGAAGGAAAAACCATGCATTAAGAGCCGGGGGTGAAAACTTTTGACCAGAATGACGATATGTACATTTTTCTTATTTTCCCTAAATATTATGTTTTTTTTCATTTAGTACTGCCCTTCAGAAGCTACAGAAAATACTTACATGTTTCCCAAAAGACAAAATAGCTTAAATTTACCTTCAAATTCAATACGTTTTCACCCCCAGCTTTTAATACATGTTTTTTCTATCTGAAGCATCAGTGAGTGTTTGAACCTTCTGTAATAGTTGCATATGAGTCCCTCAGTTGTCCTCAGTGTGAAAAGATGGATCTCAGAATCATACAGTCATTGTTGGAAAGGGTTCAAATACACAAAAATGCTGGAAAACCAAAAATAATTGTGGGACCTGAAGGATTTTTCTGAAAAACAGCAGATAGTTTAACTATTCAGGACCAACAAGGGACTCATGAACAACTATCACTAAACAAAATCAAAGAATAAAATCTATGTAAACATTTGAACAGGTTCATTTCTTAATAAATTCAACTATTATTTTCTCTTCTGGACTATATGTAAACGTCTTTTATGTGACCTATCTTACTCATGTCAGTGCTAAATAAACAATAACATGCATTTTGTATGATCCCTCTAACATTTTGCAGATTCTGCACTGTGTATGTAAACTTTTGACCTCGACTGTTTGTATCTTTGAGTAATAAACAGTGATGTATCGGGTTGACCATCATCTGACAGATTGTCTCTTATTTTCTGTCTCAGCTGGTGAGAAAGACAAGGCTGCGATGAGCCATGAATCCTTTCTACTCATGGCCAACTCCCAGAGTGACATGGACGACTGGGTGAAGGCCATCAGACGGGTCATATGGGCTCCATTTGGAGGAGGTAAAAACTACAAGAAGAGCCACAAGCCAAACGAAATACACCTTGGTCATTGCTTCTCTCCAGCATTGATTGTTGCATGCATGTTCACACAAGTTGTCAGTGGTCTAAGCTCACAAAAATATCACAGAGCAGAGTAGGATGCCTATGGCAAGCTGTTTAAGCCTAAAATATACTATGTGTTACCCGTCGTAATTGCATGTTTACTAGTAACAATTCAATTAGAAAGCTCTATAATCCAATTCCTACTAGTAACAATTCCAATTAGAGAGCTCTACAAATACACTTTTACTAGTCATATGTCTCCACACTGCAAAAAAATGCTTTCCTTACTTAGATTTTTTTGTCTTTTTTCAAGCCAAAATATCTGAAAATTCTTAAATCTAGATGGATTTTCTAGATGAGTAAAACTGATTTTCTTGTTTTCAGAAAAAACAAGTCAAAATTAAGTGTGTTTTTGCTTGAAGAAGAATTTTCAGATATTTTGGTTGGAAACAAGACAAAAAATCTAAGTAACATTTAAGCATTTTTTGCAGTGCATTGACTTCTATTTATTCTTAATTACAGAGCTTTACAACAGAATTATTACTAGCAAGAATTACAATTAGAAAAAATTAAATTAAATTAATTTTTACTGGTAATGATTCCAATTAAAGAGCAATAATAATTAAATTAGAGAGCTCTCTAATCGGAATTGTTACAATTGTAGAGCTCTCTAATTGTAATTCTTACTAAAAATAATTCAATTGTGGAGCTCTGGTAATTAAAAATGAATGGAAGTCAATGGAGACATATGACTACTAAAAATTAATTTGTAGTGCTCTCTAATTGGAATTGTTACTAGTAAGAAATTAAAATATAGAGCACTGTAATTTAATTTTTACTAATAAAAATGCAATTACAACGAGTTAGGCTGTGTTCACACTTGGCGTCTTTTTAACAAGAAAAAGTTGACAGGCGTGCTTTTTTAGTAACAAAAAAATCTGGACGCGTTGCAGCAGAGGGGGTCTTTTTGTTGCTATAACAACAGCTGCAACAGGAGCCTATGTGTGGAGCAGAAATGTCGATAAAAGAGGAAGCTGGCTCTTTTCTTTTTTGACATTTTTGCCTTTTATGTGATAGGACAGTATTTAGACAGGAAGCGAAGTGGGAGAGAGAGAGGGGGGGGGGGGCGGGATCGGGAAAGGTCTGCGAGCCGGGACTCGAATAAGGGACACCCGAAGTGCAACGGCTCTACTGTACATGTCTATGTGCGGCTCAAGAAGTTAGCAATGCTGCACGTCGGTTTTTGAAGTTAACGGGGAGGCGAATCCAGTTCACAACAATGAAATAAAAGTCTATATAACGGCACCTTTCCCATTTTTTCTTGTTGTTATGGAAACGACAGGTGTAGCTACTCGCTTGTCATTGGTCAGCTCTCAAAAAAGCGCTTGACGTAGGGCGTTTTCTTCAGAAAAGTTAAACTTTTTTAACTTGAAAAGACGCTCTGAAATGCAGAAAAAGACGCAGGCGGTGGCGTCTAAAAAAGCGCTCAGTTTTAAAAACACGGTTTACTCCATAGGATTATACTATAAAACAGACGTTGGCAGTTTGAAAAAAGACGCCAAGTGTGAACACGCCATTAGCAGTGGCGGCTGGTCAATAGGGGGCGCTGGGGCGCCGCCCCCCCTCAGGTTAGCCCAGGAAGAAGATTACTAACATGTTAAAAATAAGTCTAATACATATTGCAATATAACCACGAAATTGCATTATTTTGTCATACTATTCGACTGGTAGTTATGTTAGAAACTGTTAAAAATAAAAAAATCTAAACTGTTTTTCGTTTGTTTGTGTATGCGGGACGCCGGCCAAATGGGTGTCTATTAGGTCTGTAAATTTTTGAAACGCATGTGACTTGAGGCTGAGCTCTGATTGGCTTGTTTCAGATTGTCCTCGGGGCGCAGAGCACAGCGCCCCAGACCCTCCCACTTTAGATCTTAGCCAATCAATATTGTTTTTATACATTTTGTCCTCATGTGATTGGACCGTTCTCGACTGTCAAATATGTGCAATATCTTTTCCGAGATGGAAGTAAAATCGATTTTATCTAAAAAAAAAAAATACTATCACAAGCCTCTCAAATGAAGAAAAAAATAAAACAAACTTACGAATCATGGAGCTTGGATAAAGTTTGCTCGCTAGATGCGATGTAAGTCATGCCTTTTATCGTTTTCCCTGTTTGTTATTTCAAAGTCCTGTCACCGAAGCGTTGTGGGCAACTACACAGAAAGTAACTAAAACAATGCAGTTTAACTCGATCGTAGGGGTACAAGCACAATGGTTTATGTAGATGATGCAGTTACACAATAGACATCTTTTTTCAAGTAAATTGTGAGTGTTTATGTTAGTATTATTATAAGCAATATATATATATATATATATATATATATATATATATATAAAATACAGTGTTCCTTCTTTAATTGGACATACATTCAGTTATGTCTACCAACTTGACAAATATATTGTAAATACCATTATAATTAGTTCAAAACAATTAATGGTCTACAAGTATTTAGTATTCACAGTTTTTGCATTAGTTACTTATTATATTGGACTATATATAACTTTATGAAAAGTAATTTATATGCAATGTTTTACTACTAATCAATTTATTTCCACTGTCTTTAAACTGAGATTTATCCTGTGGCTCCCTCGTGTGGATAACATTAGTATTATGGCCTTCAACTCTGAATCACATTAATATAAATGGCTAACATTTTTGGGATGATTACAAATGTTTAATGATTACTTTACTGATAATAAAGCCTGTATTAACAATGTGATTCATTTTGTGTGCGCCCCCCTAAAAATTTTTAGCACCAGCCGCCACTGGCCCTTAGTATGTTTTAGGCTAAACCGGCTTGCCATACATGCCTCACTATCCAGAGCTTCAATTACAAAGGCCATGTTATTAATAGAAAGTTCAAACTAGTAATGTAAAGCAAGTTCAAGTTGTCAGCTCTCAGTATAGACAATGTGGTAATGTGTCTCCACTTCCATTAGTAGTTAGAAGGGTAAAAGCCATGTTGATGTTATCTTTAAACGTATAACACGAAAGAGATTTTCTTACCGGTGGGAACGTTTCCAAGCGTCTGACGCCAACTCGAGGCGAGAAGAAGATTTAACTGAGTGGATTTAAAAGACTGTGCTTTTAAATCAAGTTTGGATCGATGGTATTAAACCTAAGATAACTTTTAACGGCTATATCCACATCAAAACACTCTTTCATCGTGGTCTTCTTGTCGTTAGCAAACGCCTCAACAGTTCGCGCGATTTTTCTACCACAAGCAAGATTTACCTGAGAGAAACCGGATGAGCAGCATGCGCTGACAGGACATCAATGGAAAGAGAATATATACTTGAAAAACGAGTGTTTCTTTTTACAGCACGTTCTTTGAAATATTTCGATGCTCACTGTAAGTGCCAAACTTCCCGCTGCTGTACTGTCCTTTGGACTAGAGATGTCAATCAGAAAAGAAATACAGGTGAAAAGGTCTTGACGAATGTCACGTGATTACTGACAACAAACTGACTTTCGCTACCATTTTCAAGTATGTTGTTTTGGATTGTGTGTTTTTTTTTTTGTTTTTTGTTTTTTTGTGATTAAATATATGTGACCCTGGACCACAAAACCATTCATAATGGTGTTTTAAAATTGAAATGTATACATTATTAATTTATAAATTTATCCTAATGAAAAAAATCGATCATTTTGACCCATACAATGTATTTTTGGCTATTGCTAGCAATACCCATACTTTTTAAGACTGATTTTGTGGTCCAGGATTACATATAACAAAATATGTAACAGCTTGCTCTGAATTTCGATTAAATACTGTGTAAAATTTGTTGAATTTCAGCTTATATTTTGCTGTAATTTACGTTTAGCATTCACATTTCACATAGGCTATATATCAATATACTGTATTTATATGTACTGTATGTTAAAAAAAATTATTTTACACTCTTTAAAAAAATCCACAGTGAAGAACCTTCTGTGCTTTGAAACAGTTCTTAAAATAACCACTTTTAGTGTGAATAACATTTTATTAATCTAAAGAATATTTTTCTAAAGAATATGGATAGAATTCATTAATGGTCTTCATGGAATCATAGATGTCAACAGTATGGAAGCCCATTTCCACCACTGGAAAAAAAAAAATTCTCAGAATTGCATGATATAAACTCAAAATTGCGAGTTATAAAATCAGAATTGCGTGATATGAACAATTCTAGCTATTCTGGCAATTCTCGCAATTCTGACTTTTTTTCTCAGAAATGTGAGATATAAACACGCAATTGCAAGTTATAAAGTAACAAATTTTGAGGAGGAAAAAACTGAAAAAAAAGTCAGAATTGCGAGATGTAAACTCGCAATTGTGAGAAAAAGTCAGAATTGTGAGATAAAAAGTCGCAATTACCTTTTTTTGCTAATTAATTTCTAAGATTTGCAAGTTTATGTCTCGCAATTCTGACTTTATAACACAATTGTGAGATGTAAACCTGCAATTGCAAGAAAAAATGTCTTCAATTCTGACTTTAGAATTCACAATTGTAAGTTTATATCTCACAATTCTGAGAAAAAAAAAGTCAGAATTTTGCGTTTGTATCACGCAGTTTTGAGAAAAAAAAGTCAGATTTGTGAGATAAAAAGTCGCAGTTAGCTTTTTTGTTAGTTTATTTCTAAAATGTGCAAGTTTATGTCTCACAATTCTGACTTTATAGATGTAAACTCGCAACTGCGAGAAATAAAAGTCAGAATTGTGAAACAAAAAGTCGCAATTCAAATGTTTTTTCTTGTAAATGTAAGATATTAACCCACAATTGCGAGTTATTATATATATTATATACTATATATATATATATATATTATATATTCTCAGAACTCGCAATCAAAACAAAAAACTCACAATTCTGACTTTTTTTGTTTTGATTGTGAGTTCTGAGAACATATTATATCTCATAATTCATAATTATATCTCATAATTCTGAGAAAAAAAGTCAGAATTGCGAGAGAAAAAGTCGTTTCAGAAAAAACAAGTCAAAATTAAGTGATTTTTTCTTAGAACCAGCAAAATAATCTTATTTCAAACAGAAAACAAGATTATTTTTCTTACCCCATTGGCAGATTATTTTGCTTGTTTCAAGCAAAAACACATGTAATTTTGACTTGTTTTTTCTGAAAATAAGACATTAATTTTTACTCGTCTAGAAAATCCTTCTTGATTTAAGAATTTTTAGATATTTTGGCTGGAAACAAGACAAAAAATCTTAGTAAGAAAAGCATTTTTTGCAGTGTATGTCTTGCAATTCTAACTTTATAACACAATTGCGAGATGTAAACTCATAATAGAGAGAAATAAAGTCAGAATTGCTAGATAAAACTCACAATTCTGACTTTTTTTCTTGGAAATGTGAGATATAAACCGGCAATTGCGAGAAAAAAAGTCAGAATTGTGAGTTTATATCTCACAATTCTGACTTAATAACTGGCAATCAAAACAAAAAACTCTCAAATCAGAATTGTGAGATAAAAAGTCACAATTATCTTTTTTGTTTTTATTCAGTGGCGGAAACTGGCTTTCATTACAACAGAGAACCTTTATTTTTAGAACGTAGAGTAAATATCATGGTAATGATCAAAGTACAATAGTATTATCACTATACCATTTTAGTGGTACTACATTTTTATAAGAAATGATATTTTAACTGATATAAGAATCTATCATTTTTAAAAAGTGAACTGCTTCATCTCTACAGGCATATTTGGCCAGCGTCTGGAGGACACCGTACAGTACGAAAGGAAGTTTGGTCCTCGTCTCGCCCCTCTTTTAGTTGAGCAGTGTGTGGATTTCATCAGGGAACAGGGGCTTGATGAAGAAGGCCTGTTTCGGATGCCAGGACAAGCCAACCTCGTGAAGGAGCTCCAGGAGGCCTTTGACTGTGGTGACAAACCTCAGTTTGACAGGTACAACTGCTCCGAGCACAAACATGGAACCAATAAACTCTCCAACTGTTCATACTAACCCTATAATTGGCATTTATAGTAACACTGATGTCCACACTGTGGCTTCCCTGCTGAAGCTGTATCTCAGGGAGCTGCCCGAACCCGTCGTTCCCTTCTGCAAATATGAGGACTTCCTCACTTGTGCTCAGATCCTGGCCAAAGATGAGGAGGAGGTTAGTGACTGCATGATATCTGAATATACACTGCAAAAAATGCTTTTCTTATTAAGATTGCTTTGTCTTGTTTCCAGCCAAAATATCTAACAATTCTTAAATCAAGAAGGGTTTTCTAGACAAGTAAAAACTTTCTTGTTTTCGGAAAAAACAAGTGAAAATTAAGTGAGTTTTTGCTTGAAACAAGTACAATAATCTGCCAGTGGGGTAAGAAAAATAACCTTGTTTTCTGTTTGAAATAAGATTGTTCTAAGCAAAAACTCACTTAATTTTGACTTGTTTTTTCTGAAAACAAGAAAATAATCTTTACTTGTCTAGAAAATCCTTCTTGATTTAAGAATTTTTTAATATTTTGGCTGGAAACCAGACAAAAAGTCTAAGTAAGAAAAGCTTTTTTGCAGTGTGTTATAAATGCATATCCAAGATACTGTGTATATATATATATATAACAATAAGTTATAAATTAAGTTGTACAGTTGTTTTTGTGATTTTGTTATTTTATTTCAATAAACTCTGCTGGATGTATATGAATAATATTTTTTTTAAAAATAAAAAAATAAAAACATTATTAAGCAGGGGGTTACAAGCATAAAACTTGTCAAATTTACACCATTATAAATTAACTATTAACTTTTATTACTTAGATTTTTTGTCTTGTTTCCAGCCAAAATATCTAAAAATTCTTAAATCGAGAAAGATTTTCTAGACGAGTAAAAATTATTTTCTTGTTTTCAGAAAAAAACAAGTCAAAATTAAGTGAGTTTTTGCTTAGAACAAAGATTACAACATTATTTTTCTTAGCAAAAACGCACTTAATGAGATTTTTTTTCTGAAAACAGGACAATAGTTTTTATTAGGCTAGAAAATCCTTCTTGATTTATTATTATTATTATTATTATTAAACAAGTTTGCAAACTTCAAACTTGTCACAATGTCTAACTTAAAAAACTGCACCAGAATGATTAACATTTAGTTGTCACTCACACTGCAAAAATCTTACTTAGATATTTTGTCTTGTTTCCAGCCAAAATATCTAAAAATTCTTAAATCAAAGAGGGTTTTCTAGACGAGTAAAAACTTTCTTGTTTTCAGATAAAATAGTCAAAATTAAGTGAGTTTTTGCTTAGAAGAAATAATCTGCTAATAGGGCAAGCAAAAAAAAACCTTATTTCAAACAAAAAACAAGATTATTTTTCTTACCCCATTGGCAGATTATTTTGCTGGTTCAAGCAAAAACACACTTAATTTTAAGTATTTTTTCTGAAAACAAGACAATAATTTTTATCTGTAAGTAAGAAAAGCATTTTTTGAAGTGCATTAAAAGCAACACTGCAAAAAAAATGCATTTCTTACTTTGAATTTTTGTCTTGCCAAAATATCTACAAATTCTTAAATCAAGAAGGATTTTCTAGACTAATAAAATTAATGTCTTGTTTTCAGAAAAAAACTACTCAAAATTAAGTGAGTTTTTGTTTGAAACAAGCCAAATAATCTACCAATGGGGTAAGAAAAATAATCTTGTTTTCTGTTTGAAATAAGATTTTTTTCTTACCCGATTGGCAGATTATTTTTTAGCTTGTTCTAAGCAAAAACTCACTTAATTTTGACTTGTTTTTTCTGAAAACAAGAAAATAATCTTTACTCGTCTAGAAAACCCTTCTTGATTTAAGAATTTTTAGATATTTTGGCTGGAAACAAGACAAAAATTCTAAGTAAGAAAAGCTTTTTTTGCAGTGTGTTATAAATGCATATCCAAGATATATAACAATAAGTTATAAATTAAGTTGTACAGTTGTTTTTGTGATCTTATTTTATTTCAATAAACTCTGCTGGATGTATATGAATAATATTTAAAATAAAAAATACATATGTACAAAACATTATTAAGCAGGGGGTTACAAGCATAAAACTTGTCAAATTTACAGCATTATAAATTAACTATTAACTTTTATTACTTAGATTTGTCGTCTTGTTTCCAGCCAAAATATCTAAAAATTCTTAACTCAAGAAAGATTTTCTAAACGAGTAAAAATTATTTTCTTGTTTTCAGAAAATTAAGTGAGTTTTTGCTTAGAACAAAGATTACAACACAATTAAAACAACAATTTTTATTAGTCTAGAAAATCCTTCTGGATTTAAGAATTTTTAGATATTTTGGCTGGAAACAAGACAAAAATCTATTGGATTGTAGTCATTAACCTGATCATATTTCTATAAATCAATGATAGGAAAGTAACACTTTAATGATGATAATAATAATAACCCATCTGATGTGTTGAACAGACTTTTGAACATTTGCAGTTTTTGAAAACTGAATCCAAAAAACGCATCTGTTGTTGGAACAAGATGATTGAATTATCATATGAACATACAAAGCTGCTCTGACCTGTACATACTTACAAAATTTGTTTGCAATTGAGCTGTTTGCTGGTATTAGTACATATTTCGGCAGTTATGTTGTCAAAGTGTACGTTTGTGTGCTCATAAACAGAAAGCAGCTCCAGTCAGTATGTGGTTTGCAAGCCAATATTTCTCCCACATATTTCACAGCTGACATGATGCGATGCACAGATGCCGAAGATGCATGAAGCTCAAATCAAAATTTAATTCCCAGATTACATTATGCACATAATCTGTGTTTCATGCACTTGATTTTTTTGGGGGGGGGAAATGTCTTTAAATGTGAAAATGAAGCACAAGATACTTTGGTCGCTTTAAAGAATTCATGTTTCCACAGGGAATACAAGAATTAGGGAAGCTAGTGACGACCCTCCCAGCTGCCAATTACAACCTTCTGAAATATATATGCAAGTAGGTCTAACTTAATCACTTTAGACACATTTTTGACAGTGGTTTTCGTGGTTTGGTGGTTAAAAGTGAGCCTCATCTTTGCAGATTTCTGGATGAGGTGCAGTCTCACTCAAGTGAAAACAAAATGGGTGTGCAGAACTTGGCCACCGTGTTTGGACCAAATATCCTCCGTCCTAAAATGGAGGATCCAGTAGCTATAATGGAAGGTAAGCACTTATTATTGAATTTACAACCCATTACCACAGTTCAACATTAGACACCTGCAGGATGATTGCACCAGCTGTGCCTAAAACATAACATAACCTTTATTTGTGGCATACACTCTTAAAAATAAAGGTGCTTTAAAAAGTTCACAGTGATGCCACAAAGAACCATTCAGTCAAAGGTTCTTTAACCCTTGTGCATCAAAAAAAAAGTTACACATAGGTGCAAAATGGACAAAAATGTCCATATCCAAAAACTGTCATAAAAATATGATTTTTTTTTTTCCACTTTCACTGATGTCAATTTTTTAACCAGCATCTGTTCTATACATAGAGACCAAACATTCATTAATTTTCAGAATTGTAACCCTTTAAATGCTGGTTTGTTTGCATAATGCCACAGGTGTTTTTTTAATGAAAAATAGTAGTAATTTCCATATACTAAATGCTGAGCAGAATTTTTTTTTCTTTGCTTGTTAGATTCTTGGGTGTGTCAGTGAAGAACAGCAACATTAATTTTGAGGCATTTATATTTTTATGTAGTTTTAGATTTAAAAAAAAAATGTATATGCCAAATTTGAAAAAAAAAAAAAAAAATCTAGTAAAAAAAAAAAAATGGCAAAGATGTCAAATTTGAAGCCTTGCCGATAGAACGAATGCCTATTAGCAAATATTGCATAATTTTATAGTCAAATGGCCCTGGGTTAAAAAAAAATTGCAGTTTTAATGGCCATTTGTCCTTAAGGTCCTGCACTGCAAAAAATGCTTTTCTTACTTAGATCTTTTGTCTTGTTTCCAGCCAAAATATCTAAATTCTGAAAATCAAGAAGGATTTTCTAGAAAAGTAAAAATTATTGTCTTGTTTAAAAAAAAAAAAAAAAAAAAAAAACGAGCCAAAATTAAGTAATTTTTTCTTAGAACCAGCAAAATAATCTGCCAATGGGGTAAGAAAAATAATCTTATTTCAAACGGAAAACAAGATTATTTTTCTTACCCCATTGACAGATTATTTTGCTTGTTTCAAGCAAAAACACTTAATTTTGACTTGTTTTTTCTGAAAATAAGACATTAATTTTTACTCGTCTAGAAAATCCTTCTTGATTTAAGAATTTTTTGATATTTTGGCTGGAAACTAGACAAAAAAATCTTAGTAAGAAAAGCATTTTTTGCAGTGTGAGTATTTTTTGTAGGGAGGGTAAAATTGATTTTTTTGAAGGAAATGAGGGTGAAATATTAAAATTTCAATAAAAATAAACACCTGAGCCAAAATGTATGCAGTTGGCATTAACACAGGTACACTTATAACAAAAAACAAAACTGAAACGGACAAAAATGTCCATAAGGTCGCACAAGGGTTAAAGAACAATCTCTTTCTTACCTTTTTATAATCTGAAGAACTTTCTTTAGCCACAAAGAACCTTTTGTGAAACATAGAGGTTTTTCAGATGTTAAAGACACTTTATGGAACCATTTAAAAAAAAAAAAAAAAAAAAAAAAAAAAAAAAAGTTTCTTTAATGGCATCATGAAACATTTTTAAGAGTGTAAATGCAGCTATTATCTATGCACTACTAAATATTTCAGCATATAACATTAAACTTGCTTATACTGCAAAAAAAAGGCTTTTCTTACTTAGTATTTTCATCTTGTTTCTAGTCAAAATATCTTAAAATTCTTAAATTAAGATGCATTTACTACATAAGAAAAATAATCTTATTTCAAACAAAAAACAAGATTATTTTTCTTACCCCATTGGCCGATTATTTTGCTTGTTTCAAGCAAAAACGCTCTTAATTTTGACTTGTTTTTACTGAAAATAAGAAAATAATTTTTACTTCTGTCACGGGTTGCTGGGGTGAGGAGCCAGGAGTGTAAAATAAACAAAGTACTTTAATAAAGCAAAACAGGAACCCAAGAAAACTACAACCACAACACTAAGTAAAGACAGGACAATGAAACTAAGGAACAAATGACTTATAAAGGGTGGCAGATAAACAAGGACAGGTGTAGGCAATAATGGTCACAAGGGGGGAAGACCAAATATGGGCAAAAGGGGAAACCAATACAAACAGTGAAATGGGGGGAGACATTGGGAAAAACCAAAACATAGTCCAAGGGGGAAGAAAACACTAGACAAAAACAGTCCAAAACCTGACACCTTCTTGATTTAAGAATTTTTAGATATTTTGGCTGGAAACAAGACAAAAATCTATGTAAGAAAAGCATTTTTTGCAGTGAAAAAAAAGGCTATCTTACTAAGTCTTTGTCTTGTTTCTAGTTAAAATATCTAACAATTCTTAAATTAAGATGCATTTACTTGATAAGCACTGGAACAAAATGTTTTTCTTGTTAGATTTTTTGTCTTGTTTCCAGCCAAAATAATCCTAAAAATTCAAATTTTGAAAAAACAAGTCAAAATTAAGTGTTTTTGTTTAGAACAAGCTAAATAATCTGCCATTGGGGTAAGAAAAATAATCTTATTTTAAACATAAAACATAAAACAAGATTATTTTTCTTACCCCATAGGCAGATTATTTAGCCGGTTTCAAGCAAAAATGCACTTAATTATGACTTGTTTTTTTTTCTGAAAAAATTTTTACTCGTCTAAAAAATCCTTGATGTAAGAATTTTTAAATATTTTAGACTTTGTGTTTTGCATATTTTGTTTACTCTTAAAATAGTTTCTACGACCAACATTTTTTTTCATTGTACTGATCACTTTGACTTTACATCTCAAATTATGACTTATACATCATAAATAATGATGATAGAAAACATCATTGTGTGTGTTTTCCAGGCACGTCTCTTGTTCAGCATCTCATGACGCTCCTCATCAGTATGCATGATCGCCTGTACACCGAAAAAGACTCAGAAACATCACAGAACCAGACGGAGGTCAAGGACCAAAGCCAGCAACTTCAGCCGTCCAACCTGGTAGACTGGATCTCAGAGGAAGATCTCCACGCCAGTCCACCCTCAGCCAAGAATGACCCGACCAGCAGCAGTGCCTCGTCTGTGGACGCCGCTTTAGCCTCCAAACCGGTGCCTCAGGGAAACATCAGCCCTAGTAAACAGGCCAAAACCATTCCAGGATGGAAGTACACCTTCAAAGGCTCCTCTCCTCGCCCACACTCTGCCAAAGTCGGCGGATTGGCGGTGGATGTTTCGACGGCCTCCAGCGGGAATTGGCTTATGAATGGATTGTCTTCACTGAGAGGACACCGTCGTACCTCCTCCGGCGAACGCTCCAGAGACTCGGGCTCCTCTCAGAGACTGTCTACCTACGACAACGTCACGTCTTCATCCAGTCTGGGAAGCGTGCTGAGTATGGACAGCACACCGTGGTCAACTTCATCCTGTGAGATCTCCGTCCCAGACTCTGGAAGCGACCCGTTGGGGACGGAAGACGGGCCGCAGACGGAGACGAGCGCTCAGGAGGAACGGAGCGAGGAGGAAGCAAAGCCCAGCGATCAAGAAGAAACCGGCAGCGCTGTGGAGAATCGTGCGAGTGGTTTGTTTTGCAGTGATAATGGGAACGTTGCACCGGTCATTAGAGTCGTGGACGAAGACGGAGATGAAAACGAAAGCCCTCTGTCTTTGGTCAACGTCGTGACAGAGCTGAAAGAAGAGCTGAGGAAGCAGAAACAGACTTACGAATCTAGAATTAAAAAGTAAGGTTGTTGTTCTTAAATGCACTGCAAAAATGCTTTTTTTAATTAGATCTTTTGTCTTGTTTCCAGCAAATATCTACAAATTCTTAAATCAAA
The DNA here is from genome assembly GCF_049309525.1 of Garra rufa. Classification (NCBI taxonomy): domain Eukaryota; kingdom Metazoa; phylum Chordata; class Actinopteri; order Cypriniformes; family Cyprinidae; genus Garra; species Garra rufa. Next base: position 2,710,307 of record NC_133382.1, read on the forward strand.
AAGGATTTTCTAGACGAGTACAAATTATTGTCTTAGTTTTTGCATAGAACAAGCACAATATTCTGCCAGTGGGGTAAGCAAAGGAAACTTATTTCAACCAGAAAACATGATTACTTTTCTTACCCCATTGGCAGATTATTGTGCTTGTTCTAAGCAAAACCACACTTAATTTTGACTTGTTTTTTTTTTTCTGAAAAAAATCATTCTTGGTTTAAGAAATTTTAGATATTTTAGGTGGAAACAAGACAAAAAAAATCTAAGTTTGCAGTGTGAACTGTTTTAAAGTGAGACCTGTATTTTCAAGAATGATTTTGTAGACAAGCGAAAATTATTTTCTTGTTTTCAGAAAAAAAAAAAAATTGTATTTCAGAAAAAAGTGTATTTCTTCTGTTGAGCACACAAAAAGATATTTTGAAGAATGTTGGTAACCAAACAGTTGATGGTAGCCATTGACTTCCATATTATTATTATTTTTTCCATACTATGGAAATGAATGGCTACTGTTACACTGCAAAAAATTTGTTTCTAGCTTAGATTTTTTTGTCTTGATTCCAGCCAAAATATCTAAAAATTCTTAAATCAAGAAGTATTTTCTAGACAAGTAAAAATTATTTTCTTTTTTTCAGAAAAACAACTCAAAATTAAGTGGGTTTTTGCTTAGAACAAGCCAAAAAATCTGCCAATTGGGTAAGAAAAATAATCTTATTTCAAACAGAAAACAAGATTATTTTTCTTACCCCATTGGCAGATAATTTTGCTTGTCTCAAGCAAAAATGTACTTAATTTTGACTTTTTTTCTGAAAACAAGACAACAATTTTTACTCGTCTAGAAAATCCTTCTTGATTTAAGAATTTTTAGATATTTTGGCTGGAAACATGACAAAAAGATCTAAGCTAGAAAAGCATTTTTTGCAGTGTAGTATTATAATTATTATTATTTGATTTATTTATTATTATTATTATTCACATTTTAAATAATAAAATAATAAACAATATAATAATATAATAATTGTAAAAATTTACAGACAAACTCTGTTAATAATTGTAAAAGAAAGGCTGTTTAGAAATTAATCCAGAATCTATTTATTAATTGCCAGAATCTGTACTTTTTAAACTTGTTTTTGATGATGGATCAGAGGTAGGGTTTTATTGCTTTTTATAAATATAAATTGAATTTGAATAAATTAGTTAATTTATATTTTTACCATAATTTGCACAAAAAATCTAAACTTAGTTCAGTGGTTTTCAAATGTTTTCAACCCCAAAAATATGATATATATAATAAAATATATGATTTCATGAAAAAAGATCCAATTATACTGTGTGGGAAAATATTAAGTGTCTTTTTACAATTTGTGATTTTGATTAAAATGAACAAGCATTTTTTCAACAAAACCTGAGAAGAATATTACAGAAAAAATATATTTTTATTTTTTATTTTTTAAATATTTTGGGGGTTCTCTGAGGAAATTATCATCTGTTAATAATTGTAAGAGAAGCTTTGTTTAGAAAAAGTTTTTTTTAGCCTTTTAAACTTTATTTTTAATGTTTATTGTTTTGTTTTTTTGACCAACGCAACTTATAATCATGTGATGTTAGTTGTAATAAGTCTGACTAGTCTTTACAAATCAAAATGAAGCAGCAATAAAATCAAATTTGGTAAATGTTGAATTTTTTTATATCTTACATTACTATTAAAACCACTTTTTCTCTCTCTCTCTCTCAAAATGCAGCCAGCTAGTCTGAAAACCGCTGTCATAAGTAACTGTCCTCAGTGATATCTCTATTGTCCACTCACACATTTGTGTTGTGCCCTCTGCAGGCTGGAAGAGTCGAGTGCAGCTATGTGCGCACAGATGGAGAGACTTGAGCAAGAGATGGAACAGGAGAGAAAAAGAAAACGAATGCTTGAGATCAAACTGAGAAACTCTGAACGGGCCCGTGAGGACGCAGAGAACCGCAATCGCCTGCTTGAGAAGGAAATGGAAGACTTCTTCTCCACGCTAGGGGATCTGGCTCTTGGAAGCCGTACCAGTGACATTTAATGCAAAAAACCAACACACCCAAAGTCATGAGGACCAGAGCACTCAGGCGTCCGCAAGATGTTTGTGTTCATCAAATCAGAACTAGTTACAGACCTTCCACTATCACTCCAATTCTAACAGTTCCCATCCTTTCAGCAGTGTTGCATTTACTAAAACCATTTTACACCTTACTCTAAAGCAATTTCTTTCTGGAAGTTTCAGGTTATAAAGAAATTATAGAAACGGCTGAATCTGGTTTTCAAAAATCATGCATTCTTTGCATGTTCAGGTTCCCAGTTTGCACTGCAAAAAAAAGGCTTATCTTACTATTTTCATCTTGTTTTTAGTCAAAATATCTAAAAAGTCTTAAATTAAGATGCATTTACTAGATATGCAAAATGACATAACACTGCAAAAAAATGCTTTTCTTACTTAGAGTTTTTGACTTTTTTTCCAGCCAAAAAAAAAAATAAATAAATAATGCAATTCTTAAATCAAGGAGCATTTTCTAAACGAGTAAAAAAATACTTTTTTTTAAGAAAAAAAGTCAAAATGAAGTGAGTTTTTGCTTAGAACAAGCAAAATAATCTGCTAAACATATTTTTTACTTGTTAATATTCTCAATATTTTTTAGAAAATCCTTTTTTTTAGATATTTTGGCTGGAAACTAAGACAATAGCAATACTTTTTTTGCAGTGAAGATATTGTTTCCAGAGTGAAAAACTAAATTAAGTGCAGTTTGCTTGAAATAAGCACAAATATTTCCAGGTGTTTCCAGGTGCAAGAAAAGTGCATTTATCTTAAAACAGGATTCATTTTGCTCATCTAGTAAATGCATCTTAATTTAAGAAATTTGATATATTTTGACTACAAACAAGATAAAAATACTAAGTAAGATAAGCCACATTTACTTGATTTTTTTGCAGTGTGAATTATAATAATGACATTTAGAGGCTATATTATTGGCTTCGGCCATTGATATATTCAACCAAATATGTAATTTGTTGAAAATGTACTCAACCTCAGGCCATCCAAGATGTAGATGAGTTTGTTTCTTCATCATATTTGTATAAATGTGTCATTCTATCACTGTCTCACCAATGGATCCTCTGGAGTGAATGGGTGCCGTCAGAATGAGAGTCCAAACATCTGATAAAAACATCACAATAATCCACAAGTGATCCACACCACTCCAGTCCATCAGTTAACATCTTGAGAAGACAAAAGTTGTGTGTTTTAAAGAAACAAATCCATCATTAAATTGTTTTTAACTTCAAAACATTGCTTCTGGCCAAAATGTTTTTTTCTGAAAACAAGACAATAATTTTTACTCGTCTAGAAAATCCTGCTTTATTTAAGAATTTTTAGATATTTTGGCTGGAAACAAGACAAAAAATCTAAGTAAGAAAAGCATTTTTTGCAGTGCAAAAGTCCATCTTCAGTTGTCTCTCACATCAAAATCCAGCCACATATTTGTTTAGAGCTGTTTTGGCTTGTGAACGGCGCTTGATCGGTGCAGATTTCTCTCCTGATTCAGACCAGACCACTATTTATTGACAACTTTATATTATGGATAGAGGACTTTAGATGAAAGCAACGGTTTGGGGTTAAAATGTATTAATGATGTGATGCACTGGAGTGGTGTGGATTATTGTGATGGTTTTATCAGCTGTTTGAACTCTCATTATGACGGCACCCATTCACTCCAGAGAATCCATTTGTGACCTAGGACCACGAAACCAGTCATAAGGGTCAATTTAAAAAAAAAATTTAGATTTATACATCATCTAAAAGTTAAATAAATAAGCTTTCCCACTGCAAAAAAAATGCTTTTCTGGTTTAGATTTTTTGTTTTGTTTCCAGCCAAAATATCTAAAAATTCTTAAATTAAGAAGGATTTTCCAGTATAATAAAAAATGTTTTGTTTTCAGAAAAAACTACTCCAAATAAGGTTTGTTTTTGCTTGAAACGAGCAAAATAATCTGCCAATGGGGTAAGAAAAATAATCTTGTTTTCTATTTTTCTTACCTCATTGACAGATTATTTAGCTTGTTCTAAGCACAAACTCCTAATTTTGACTTGTTTTTTTCTGAAAACAAGAAAATAATCTTTACTTGTCTAGAAAATCCTTCTTGATTTAAGAATTTGTAGATATTTTGGCTGGAAACAAGACAAAAAATCTAAGCTAGAAAAGCATTTTTTGCAGTGATAAGAAACAACTATTTGAACATCTGGAATCTGAGGGTGCAAAAACATCTAAATTTTGCGAAAATGGCCATTAAAGTTGTCCAAATGAAGTTCTTAGCATTGCATATTACTAATCAAAAATTATGTTTTGATATATTTATGGTAGGACCTTCACGAAATATCTTCATAGAACATGATCTTAATATCTTAATGATTTTTGGCATTAAAGAAAAATTGATCATTTTCACCCATACAATGTACTTTTGGCTATTGCTACAAATACACAAACTCATCTACATCTTGGATGGCCTGAGGTTGAGTACATTTTCAACGAATGGCATATTTGGTTAAACATATCAGTTCAAATGACAGTGGACAGTGAATTGAAGTATTACTTTGCAAAATGTAATGCAAGAATACTTGACTAAAATAGCGGCAAATATTGGCAGTGAAATGATTTTCTTGTATGTTCTGTGGCATTTCGAGACATTAAAAAAAAAGGAGTTTGAAATGTGACTTTAGTCAGTTGATCTACTTTGGATATTTATTTGACACTGTTTAAGTGTATAGGAAGTCTAGAAATGCTCTGTGGATGTTTCTTAAAGTGAGTGGTCATAGATTTTGTAGACTCGGCTCATTTTCTGAACTGCATAGTAGGTCATATTATATATTAGCATGATGGCCGTAGCCTAATGGTTCCTTTCCCAGGCTGCTAATATGAATGTTTCAGGTTGGATCTGGAGAAGAAGAGACCCAGAAACCGGACATCACCACTGTGCCCTGAAGCAAAGTGCTTTTTGCTGCTCAACATGTTTCCGTTGTCAATCCATTTGGATAATATGTGGATTTTACCAGGACCACAGCTTTTACAAAAGACTTTAATGCATATTTCGAGTATGTGAAGATGTTATACATCATGATTTAGACTATTATCCTGCGGTCATACATGACGATTAGACTTCTGTGCTGTGCTGAGATGTTTCCAAGTGTCACTGTGGTGGTATGTAATTATTATTCACAAAGGACTAAATTAAATGAACGGAAAAGAATGTACCTCTTCTCCATGGTTTGTCATCATTTATACAGCAGTAAGTTCCGGTCCTCGAATTGATCGTAATATGTGACACAAGACAACAAAATCTAAATAAATAAGCTTTCCACTGATGCATGGTTTGTTAGGATAGGACAATATTTGGCTGAGATACAACTATTTGGAAATCTGGAATCTGAGGGTGCAAAAAATCTAAATATTGAGAAAATCGCCTTTAAAGCTGTCCAAACGTAGTTCTAAGCAATGCATATTACTAATCTAAAATTACATTTTAAAATATTTATGGTAGAAAATGTACAAAATATCTTCATAGAACATGTTCTTTACTTAATATCCTGATGATTTTTGGCATAAACGAAAAATAGAATATATTTTTGGCTATTGCTACAAACTCATACTTAAGACTTAGTCTTAAGACTTAAGGGTCACATATGGTTATTGTTCTCGGTATGAATGGAAGATTCATGAGTATATGCTATTATAAACTTTTTCCATAATTGAAACATTCACTCAAACATTTATTCAGTATTGCTAATGGGAAAATACGAATTAAAAGATAATACTGGTACAAATGTAAGTTCCTCAATATAAAGATTTTCTGCAGGTCTTAAAATGTCATATATCAGAGCAGAAAGTCTTATATTTATAAAGTCATGGCATTAAATGTTGCATGCCGTCTTCTTTAGTATTTTTGTTTTGTTTTACAGTAAATATTAACAGTAAACATCTGGTGCTGCTTGCATTGTGGTCAAAAATGGCTTTTTTTTCTCATGAAATAAATGTACCATATTTTAGTTCAACAATGTTTTTTGTTTATTATTTAGTATTTTCAGGGGATTTTATAGTACCAAATTATATTTATGGAATAGTTATGATCCATTTATTACCTGTTACATTTTCTGAGCATAATTTCCAACTTAAACCAACTTTGGAACACAGACTTAAGTTTGGTCTCTTTTCAATGATGACAACTGGCAGATGATTGCTTAAATAAAATTAAAAAGTAAAAAAAAAGTGAAACTTAAAAAAAATATTTTTTTTTTTTTTCATTTTACATGAAATGTCATTAATCTAAACAAGTTGTGTTCCAAATTTGAGGTTGATATCTCAAAAAATGAGCTTTTGGTTAGATTTTGTTTGGGCGCAGTAGCAAACGTTTCCACTAGATGAAATTCACTTCCAATTAATTTCCAAAGAGGTCATTTTTGACCACGAACAAGTGTGACTTGTTATATAAATATAAATGTTGCATTGTGTTTCAGTTTATTCCATACATTTGCTTTAATTGGTCTTCTAAAGCCTTACATTTATCTGCAGAAACCCTGTAAATGTCTTGTATATTAATGAGACGGAGGAGACGGTTCTGATTCAAACTGGTGTTTATTTGCAGTACATGTACAATTGGTATCATAAGATCCCAGTGCATTCTTTGTAGTAGTGCACTTCTCAGTGTCTGTATGCGCTTTAGTGCACACAGAGCTAGCAATGTATAACTAACTGTAGGGCTGGCATTGCTAGCAAATATTACACACCAGCACCAAGTCTAAACACGTTGGGTATTTTACAAATGCATTTGAATGGGACTTACCAGCTTGATCAAAGTCCAGTGGCTAAACAGAACAACTCGCCAACATCAGCCACAGATTTGTTTTTGGTAAGACGGGTTATGTAACATTGACAGTAGAAGCCAAAGGGAGAAAAAAAAAAAAAAATCCAGATTTTAAAAAGACAAAAACATGAATTTATCCGACAGTACCAAACATATCTCTACCTCTGGGTACATAAAACTAAGACGTCTAGATCTATGGATTACAACTAGCATGACAGCAGTGGGTATTGCACATGAACTGTAAAAAAATGAGTACAAAGTAAAATTAAACGAAAAAGATCAAATTTACATTTCAGTTCTTTTACTTCTAGGTGAAGTATACATAATGTACAAAACTATACGTTGCCTACTATTGACAATAGTTCACTTTAGAAATAAATAAATAATGAAATCTGTATTAACATCTATCTTACGGGCAGCTACGTCACGCAAAAAAAAAAGAAGGAAAAACAAATCTGTAGAAATTTAGAGTGAGGTAGTTCATCAAAGCCTACTTTGATCTGATTTCTAACATTTTTGAGAGATGAAATAAAGCAAATGCAATGCAGAATCTAACGTTAAATTCATTAAAGAGAGCAAAGAAAAGTTAAGAGCACTTAAAAATAAAAACAAAAACGTATGCCAATCGTTACGCTCAAACTCAAAACCTTCGCTTTCTATAACTCCCATCTAATGTACATTCCGTAGCATTGCATCATGGGAAATGTAGTTCCCATCTACAGCATTGGATGCAATGTCTTGCATATTCCCACAAACCAAATAAAGCTGCAAACCATATACACACACCAAAAATGTTCCAATTTGCTTTTACTTTGATGAAAGACCTTGCTTGAGGAAACGTCCCTTTTTACAGATCATCTTCCCAACATGCCCCGACCTTTCAATCCACATCACATACGTCCAATACCATACAAAAATAGACACTCCAACATGATATGAAGAGCATTTGAAAAACCTCACCCAAATTTCATTATGGTTCGAATCATTCAGGAATGAATGCTGGACTCAGGCACTTTCTCCACTTTGAAAGCAAAAAAGTTTCCAAATTTAGTGATGGATTCAGTGATTACACTACATACACTAGTACTGTAAACACAATTACGGTACATTTTAAAAGGGCTTTTTTAGCGGTAAACTGCTGTAAAATGCAGTAGTTTCTTTCGGGATCCATTTTGAACCTCTATCCATTCATTTAGCATGATTGCTTGTTATTAAAAATCGCCTTTTTCTCATATTGAATGAATAAGATTGCATTGGTTTGGTTGTAAACTCAAAAGCGTTTTATACGCATGGGTTAAATTCCCAATTTCGGTTTCATATCGTGTCGTGAAGTGTTCGAACGAGAGCTTTGCATCAGGTCGAAGCGTAATGAAAGCTGTGGGTTATTACTGAAATATGTACAGCCTAGATTACATACGCTGAAGTTGGAAAAGCCAAATGTGTTTTTACAGAGAGAATACTAGGTGATCTTAGTGACGTTAAAAAGTGATAAAGAGTAGCTCACGGATCCTAAAAGCACTTTAAAATGTCTTCCATAAGACAGCCAAATAAAAACGTGGTTTAGGTACGTAGTTCATATTAAAAACCCATCTCTGCGATTTTACACACCACTGACTCCGAAACAGTAGTAACAGTGAGGACACACTCGCTTATCCAACAAATGGATGTGCCGTTTAATAAACCTCCACTAAAAAATAATAATAAAACATCTCAAAAAATATATTCCCCATTCTCATCTTTACAAATAAACTCAATCCAAATGGCAAGATGACGCAGCAGTAGCTTCAATCGGATGCGAAAAACCAAAGCAATCAAAGTAATGCTGGTTTGGTGTAAAAGCCTTCGAAAACTCTTACATTTTTTCAATTCAAAAGAAGGTGTCGGTTTGAGACGGAAAGGAGGACGCGTTTGCGGACCGGCGTGACGCCGGCGCAGACGGGTGGAAGAGGGGAGCGGATGATGAAGATGGAGGAAGAGGATAGTCATCTGCAGCAGCCCAGCGCTCCTGTGGTGGCCTCCTGACTGCTGTCGGTGTCCGAGGTCAGGGTGGGGTCGGTGGACATGGACGAGACGTCGTTTGTGGAGGACGAGGACGTCGAGGGCTCGTGGGAGTCATTGCTCACTGCTGCACCTGTGCTATGAGAAACACATGCCACTTTTTATTAGACAGGAACCGCTGAAACACTGGCCTTTCACACTTCAAATAGTAAGCCCAGGCTCATTTTTAACCTCTTAAAGGAGTAGTTCACTTTCAGAACAAAAATGTACACATGTACTCATCCAAGATGTTCATGTCTTTCTTCAGTCGTAAAGAAATTGTTTTTTTGAGGAAAACATTTCAGGATTTCTCTCCATATAATGGACTTCTATGGTGCCTGTGAGCTTGAACTTCCAAAATGCGGTTAAAACGCAGCTTCAAAAGGCTCTAAACCATCCCAGTCGAGGAAGAATGAATTATTAATTATTTTCAAAACTAATTGACAATTTATATACAGTGCCTTGCGAAATCATTCATACCCCTTCATTTTTTTCACATTTTGTTATGTTGCTGCCTTATGTTAAACTACTTTAAATTACTTTTTTTCCCACATCAATCTACACTCCCTACTCCATAATGGCAAAGCAAAAAATAGGTTTTTAACATTTGTGCAAATTTATTAAAAACAAAAAAACTGATGAATGGACTTATTTCAGTGTTTTATTATTAATACATTTGTAAAATTTGCAAATCTGGTTTTTGCTTTGTCATTATTATGGTGTATGGAGTGTACATTTTACAAATGTATTAAAAATAAAACACTGAAATAAGTAGATTGCATAAGTATTCATACCCTTAACTCAGTACATAGTTGAAGCACCTTTACAGCCTCAAGTCTTTTTGGGTCTGATGTGACAAGCTTTGTCTGCCATTCTTTGCCTCACCTTTTCACCTCTCCATCTCTGTCAGCTTGGACATTTTCTAGAGTCCTAGTTGTTCCAATCATCTTCCATTATGGAGAATGCTTCTGTCAACCTTCAATGCAGCAGATTTGTTTCTGAACTCTTCTCTAGATCATCGCCTTAACGCAAGTCTGTCACTGAGCTCTACAGGCAGTTATCTTGGTTTTTGCTCTGATCTGCATTTTCAGCTGTTAGACCTTTTCTGAGAGGTGTGTGTCTTTCTAAATCAGACTCATTCAGATGAATTTGCCACAGTTTAACTCCACTCCAAGTGTAGGAACATCTAGAAGCGATATGAATGCTCCTGAGCTAAATTTCGAGTGTCCCAGAAAAGGGTATGAATACTTATGCAACAGGATCTTTTCAGTTTTTTATTTCTAATAAATTTGCAAAGTTGTTACAAACCAATTTTTTGCCTCGCCATTATGGAGCAGGGAGTGTAGATTGATGTGGGAAAAAAGTATTTTAAAGTAGTTTAATATAAGGCAACAAAATAAAAAAAATCTTTAAAAAATGAAGGGGTATTTCGCAAGGCACTGTAATTTTTAAAAAGGTCATCGGATGCCCATTTTCCACAAGTTCATATGATTTTTTAGGGTCTTAATGAAAAGTCTCTAATATACTTTGGTTAAAAATTCTCAATAGTAGTGTAAAAAAACACCCTTTTACCTTGTCAAAATCAGTTCTGCAAAATATCAGCTCATTTTATCGCATGGGCCCTTTAAATGCAAATGAGCTCTGCTCGCCCCGCCCCTCTTTGCTGAGGGATTATGAGCCGTAATGTTTACTTTACTTCAAAATCGTCCTACATCGCTGCAAAAGTACCAACACAGTGTTTACAAAGTGAACAGGCAAAGAAGCCCTTTACAAAAAAAAGGTAAAACAGCGATGTAGAACGATTTTGACGTTGAAGACAAAAACAAGATGGGAGTTTTTCGACATACCATTACTGCATTGACCCGGATCATACTGACTACACATGAGCATCACAGATGAGACGAGACGAGCATTTGAGGTTAAAAAGTATAGAAATTGTCAATTTATTTAGAAAACAGCCGATCGTTTCACCAGATAAGACTTTAAAGTTTAGAGCCCTTTAAAGCTGCATTTAAACTGCATTTTGGAAGTTCAAACTTGGGGGCGCCATAGAAGTCCACTATATGGAGAGAAATTCTGAAATGTTTTCCTCAAAAAAATAATTTCTTTACGACTGAAGAAAGAAAGACATGAACATCTGGGATGACAAGAGGGTGAGTACATTATCTGTACTTTTTTGTTATGAAAGTGAACTAATCCTTTAAGCTCTTTGGCATATTTTTGATTTTTTACTGATTTTAAAGTACCTGAATTTAAAACAGTGCCCTACTCACATACATTGGAGTAACTTTATACAACTGTCTCATTTCACAGAAAATACCACAAATTTTATCATCTGGGAGGAATAATTTATATTTTTAATTGTATTTTTTCACAATTTTATGATAAACACAAACAAAAACAAAAAAGTCCGATTTCACTAAGTGCCAGGTAACAGGGGAAAAATTATTTTCTTTCAAACATTTTGTTATTGAAAGTTATTGCGATTTTTTTGAATGTAGACAATGTGTCATCTAGGTGTCTCTGTTTGGCAAGATAAAGTATACCTGAATTCAAAAGTGTCTCATTCCCACATACATTGGGCTAAATGGATTAAAATGATCTCATTTTACACAAAACACCTTACATTTTAACACAAGGGTGAAATAATGATTAATTATTATTGTACTTGTTTAAAAATCCATAGTTTCCCAACTCTGCATTGAAGCAGAAGCTCTCCTTCCGCGTGTTAGGAAAGGCTTAAATCAACAGCCGATTGGTCTAGGAGCTTGATCAACATCTCTGGACAGATCTGACTGGGAGCTTTTCAGACATATGACACATTACATGATGACGTCATTGCCCCTCAATACAAACATGTTAAGGCAAAACTAGTAGAAACCGCACCATTCAACTCCATCACACACACTCTGATCATTCCATCTGTAATAAACTGTAAAGCCGTGTCACTGTACAAGCTGTACAAGTTTTTAAATTTTCTATTAGCCTTTAGAATATTATAAATTCATGAAACTAAGCATGTTTCCTCAGAATGACTTGTTCTTTATATAATGACAAGTTTTGAAGAGTTTGGATAATCCACTTTTGCTTCCTTTTTTACTGTTACTTTAACAAATCCCCATGGCAACACCATTCAAGATATCCAAAACCCTTTGCAATTTAAGTTTCTCAATGTTTTATGCAATGCATGAGCTATGCAAGTATGCAGCAAGTTTTCTAACTGTGTCGTAGAGCCCCTGTGCCATGCCCGGGTCCCAGGCTCTGCAGTGTTGTGTAAAAAGCCGAAAGCAGAGCTGTTTTCGTAAACCAAGGAAAAAACTAACCTAGCGAGGCCGGCTGTCCTCGGATCACCCCGTTTTTCGTTCGTTCCTCCAAGTCCAGCACTTCCTTATATATCAGCTCTGATCAGGGAACAGACACAGAAGAGCTAAAATTACTTCAGGAAACAACTCTCTCTTTTTTGCACTGATGCCATCACATACAATCTTATATTTCACTTTGCGCACATCCAAATAAAAAAGAAAACAACCATGCATATGAAAAAAGAACTTGATTTAGTGGAAAAAGCAAACAAGTTTTTGTTTACATAATATAAGTGTACTGTGCAGATTTATTATGTATATACAAATACACACACATGCATGTATATATGTATATATATATATATTTATATAAACAATATCATTACATGTAAATACATATAAATATTTTCTAAATATATACACATAATAAATATACACAGTATACATACATATATTTTATAGACAAAAACTTTTATTTTTAATGCAATATATATTTTTATATAAAAATTTATAAAAATAGGCATTATAAAAATGAAAATGTGTTATTTGTTGAATAT
>NC_133382.1:2723573-2753270 GCF_049309525.1 Garra rufa
ATGTAAATGAAAATTTGTGTTACTCTGAATTTTTTTTTGCTATAAACTCTTAACTTGATATAAAAATAATGTTTCAATGAATTCTAAAAACAGGCATTACGAAAATGAAAAGAATAATACATAATAGAAAAATTTTTAAATAAATATAAATATATATATACAGTTAGCTTGATGTAAAATTTGATTCAAAGTTATATATATATATATATATATATATATATATACACTGCACACATACATTTTTTGATATGTACTGTTAACATGATACAAAATGGGTTAATTATTGGAATTAAATATTAAATATTAATAAACTAAATATTATGAGTTTATGACAATCAATGTTTTAAAACAAAAAGCACACCTTTCCACTCTTCCACTGTGTGTTCTCTCTCATCGAGCTGTTTATCCGTGATCACCGGCGGCGGCTGAAACCAAGCAGATAAATGTCAATCAGATACGTCACAAAGGAAAGAAAAGCAGACGTCATGCGCTCCATGAGTCCTTCTCTCCAGAGAAATCATGCAGCTCAAGCTCCATCTGGACGAAAGTCAACCAGCACAAATAATGAAGACAGCAGCACTCACCGCTTCCACTTCTGACGGGTCGTACCACACGTTGATGTAGGGGTGCTGGAGGGCCTCGTCCACCGAGATTCGCTTCGACGCATCTATTACCAGCATTTTAGATAACAAGTCTCTCGCCTGGCTCGCTGCAAAATAATTGCATTTAAATCAGAAACCGAATCCAGAGGAAATTGGCCACAGACAATCATGCTGCTCTTGAATCACTGTGACTAGATCAGAGTTTAATGAAGGGAAACAAACAACAAACTCAAACAGAATGGTGCCGGCACCTTTAATTAAAGCAATTAGCCATTAGTGAGTCACAGATTACAGTCATTTTACCACAGTTAAAGACCCCAGCGATTGGCTTGATGAACACAGTGTTGACATTTTCTTTTAAAACAGAGGAGAGCCTATATATAGCCTATACAGTATATACAGCTAATATGCAATGCAGTGTTGTTTTCGTCAACGATGACGATGACGAAATCATTTCGTTGACGCCACTTTTTTTCATGACGATAACGAGACGATGACGAGATAAAAATGGCTCGTTGACGACTAAAACATGACGAGACGTGTGTGAGTTTTCGTTGACGAGACGAGAATAGACGAAAATGTTAGTTTAAAATGCATGACATTTCTGCTTATTGTGCATGCCAATTAAAACTTAAAAAGTATCTGACGCTATGGCAAGCCGTTTTAGCATTAAATACTCTTTGTTATACTAGTATGGCAAGCCGTTTTAGCATTAAATACTCTTTGTTATACTAGTATGGCAAGCCGTTTTAGCATTAAATACTCTTTGTTATACTAGTATGGCAAGCCGTTTTAGCATTCCATCCTTGTTTGTCTTTTATGTTCTAAAACATTCCTTCATTATTGTAATTATTGGTGAAAATAGTCGATCCGGAAGCTCACATTGTGTTGAACTATAGATCTGCTATTTTCAGAACTTATAAGTGACACTACCCAACAGCAAAATACTTACTGACCTACATTAATTTGTTAAAAGACTACTTTTTTCCCTTTTTTTGACTAAAACTAGACTAAAACCTTTTAGACTTTTCGTCGACTAAAATTGGACTAAAACTATCACATATAGAAGTGACAAAAATTTGACTAAAACTAAGAAGCATTTTAGTCCAAAAGACTAAGACTAAGACTAAATCTAAGATGGTTGTCAAAAACAACACTGATGCAATGGTTTACAGCTGTGAACTATGGATTAGTAAGTGTTTCACACTATGTCTAATTTTTAATATTGAAATTTCTTTTGGTGTCATTTTATTCCTACTTGACTTTCACAAGGGTTTAATATTTTTTATATTAAAAAAAAAACTAAATTAAGTGTGTTTTAAGTGTTGCAAGATCTAAAGCATTTGCAAACAGAACAACATTTTATTTTAGGATAGCTTTTACTTTGATATGCATTTGTAAATAAAATCTATTTGTAGATGTAATTCTTATTTTTTTGTTGTGTTGTAATTGTAAGATGTTTTACCTTATTTCTCATTCTTTATTGTATTTTTCATTTCTTTTCTTTTACATCTTACATTTTTGTATTCTTTAATTTTTTTGTAAAATTAAAAAAAAATATATCTTCAAAGTGGTGCAAGATCTAAAGTATTTACAAATAGAGCAACATTTTATTTTAGGATAGCTTTTACTTTGATATGCATTTTAATTTTTTTATTTAAGTTTAATTCTTATTTTTTTGTTGAATTGTAAATTTTTTTTTTTTTTACCTTATTTATTATTACCTTTTATTTCTTATTCTTTATTGTATTTTTCTTACAATTTAAATTTTTTTATTATTTTAATATTTTCGTACAATTAAAAAAATCCTAAAATACTCTTTACAAAAATCTTTATTCTTTATTATTATTAATAATGTATATAAAACAAAATACACCTGCCAAATAAATAGTTTTAGTAAGATTTTAATTTAAATTAATCTAGAAATAGTTTTTGGTGTCATTTTATTCCTACTTGACTTTCACAAGGGTTTAATATTTTTTATATTAAAATCAATAACTAGATTAAGTGTGTTTTAAGTGTTGCAAGATCTAAAGCATTTGCAAACAGAACAACATTTTATTTTAGGATAGCTTTTACTTTGATATGCAGTTTAATTTTTTTATTTAAGTGTAATTCTTATTTTTTTGTTGTATTGTAAAGTTTTTTTTTACCTTATTATTTATTATTACCTTTTATTTATTATTCTTTATTGTATTTTTCTTACAATTTACATTTTTGTATTCTTTTAATATTTTCGTACAATTTAAAAAATCCTAAAATACTCTTTACTAAAATCTTTATTCTTTATTATTATTAATAATGTATATAAAACAAAATACACCTGCCAAATAAATAGTTTTAGTAAGATTTTAACTCAAATTAATCTAGAAATTGTTTTTAGTGTCATTTTATTCCTACTTGATGTTCACACAGAAGAACTGTTATTCTTTATTGTATTTTTCTTACATTTGACATTTTTGTATTGTTACATTTTTTTGTAAAATTTAAAAAAAAATCTTTAAAAATGATTCTTTATTATTATTAATTTAATGCACACAGATGAATATTTTATTTTAGGATTTTAATTTTAATTAGTAAAAAATGTGTAATTCTTATTATTTTGTTGTGTTGTAACTGTTGTTTGTTTGTTTTATAATCTTTTTTAATTTCTTATTCTTTATTGCATTTTTCTTAAATTTTACATTTTTCTAATCTTTAAAGTTTTTAGTAAAATTATACCATTTCAAGTTTTAATTTGCTTTTTGGTACTTGTTTTAAAGTGAATTATAAGCACTTATAACTTGAAAGCTGCTTTAGTTATTATTATTATTAATTTTAAATTATATTATATTATATTATATTATATTACGTAAAAAAAAGAAATACAGCTGCAAAATAAGATTTGTATTTTTTTTATACTCATTACTACTAGTCAGTAGTAACTAATGTAACTGCACCACAACCTCAAATGCAATTTTTTCATTTACATCTAATCAATCGCCCAATCAGAACCATGCATTTCTAATTGCAATCTACAAAAATCAATATTCAGAGTAACAGAGCACTATAAATCTATAGAAAGCTTTACAGCAGGCCTAAATGTTAAAGAAGCATCCCTCACCTTTGAGTTTGTTGTGGTCGGAGTCTGCAGGAAAGAGCACGTCTGGGAAGAGCTTCTCAAAGCTGTATCCAGCATAGCGAGGTCGGTTCTCCACGTAAGTCCTCACAGACTGGTTGAGCTTCATCATGAACTCTTGAGCCGGTGTGCCCAGCTGCTCGATCACCTTGTTCCACTGGTCGATGTCTTCACATGTCATGCTAAGGAAAACTACTGACTCTCTTAGCTGACTGCCTAGTCACATACATATGTTTCACACTAAGCTATAATTATGTTTAATTAAGCAGTTAACCTTTTTATTCATTTAGGAATTTCCTGATGTAGCATGATGTGTCAAGTGTCAAGTCTTTTTTTTCAGTCACCACTGAAAGTAAAAAAGTTATATTAACTTTATATTAACGCGTGTGTGTTTGTGTACATATATAGTATTGACATTTAAATGTTTAGTTTGTTCACGGTGAGAAAATGTTATGGTAAAATTACATTATTACATTAAATTTTACTCAAAACTCAAAAATATATATTATTTTATAATAAAAATATATGTAATTATATATTTGGTTTAAGTTTGTTAAAATTTTCTTTAAACTTATAAATCTAAATATATATGCACTACTAACATTATTTATTTAAACAAATGTTCAATTTTTTTTGTTTTTTAAAGAAGTCTCTTCTGCTCACCAAAGCTGCATTTATTTGACCAATAATTTTATGAAAGTTTTTGCTAAAAACAAAAAAAATCTATTATTTTATAATAATAAAAAATATAGATATATATGCAATACTAAAATTATTTATTTAAATACATTTTCAAGATTTTTACATTTTTTGGTTTTTGAAAGAAGTCTGTTCTGCTCACTAATGCTGCATTTATTTGTCAAAAAATACAGTAAAAACAAAAATTTTGTGAAAGTTTTTGCTAAAAAAACTCAAAAAATATACTATTTTATAATAATAATAATTATAAATATATCTGCACTACTAGAATTATTTTTTATTTATTTAAATAATGTTTTAAGATTTGTAATTTTTTTGGGGTGTTTAGAAGTCTCTTCTGCTCACTAAAGCTGCATTTATTTGTCCAAAAATACAGTAAAAACTGAGTTTTAGCAAAAACTAAAAAAAAAAAAAAAAATTATAATAATAAAAAATATATAATTATAAATACACATGCACTACTAAAATTATTTTTGTTTATTTAAATGTTTCAAGATTTTTAAATTGTTTGGTGTTTGAAAGAAGTATTTTCTGCTCACTAAAGCTGCATTTATTTGACCAAAAATACAGTAAAAACTGAAATTTTGTGAAAGTTTCTGCGATAAAACTAAAAATAAATATTATTTAATAATAATAATAATAATAATACTACATATATATATATATATATATATATATACTACTAAAATTATTTATTTTTTTAAATACATTTTCATGATTTGTATATTTTTTGGTTTTTGAAAAAAAGTGTCTTCTGCTCACTAAAGCTGCATTTATTTGACCAAACATACAGTAAAAACTGAATTATTGTGAAAGTTCAAAAATATAGATATCATAATAAACAATATAATTATACACATACAAACTCAAAATATATTGTGTGTGTGTGTGTGTGTGTATGCATGCATGTATGTATGTATGTATGTATGTATGTATGTATGTATGTATGTATATATATATATATATATATATATATATATATATATATATATATATATATATATATTTATTTGTTTATTTATTTATTTATAATTATATGTATATATTGTATTAATATTATTAAATATTTATTTTTAGTTTTTCGCTAAAACTTTCACAAAATTTCAGTTTTTACTGTATTTTTGGTCAAATATATTATTTGATCAAAATTACAGTAAATAAACAGAAATATTGTGAAAGTATATAATATATTTTATAATACAATGTATACATATAATTATAAATATATGTGCACTAAAATTAAAATTATTAAAGATAAAATTATTTACTTTTTAAAATACATTTATGATTTTTATATTTTTTCTCTTCTGCTCACTAAAGCAGTATTTATTTGACCAAAAATACAGTTTTTGCAAAAATATCTATTTTATAATAAAAAATAAAATTATAAACATACAAACTCAAAATATATTTGCAAAAATTATAAAAAATTATAATTATAAAAATTATAAAATTTACACTTGACATTTCATTGAGTATTGGAGTTGTTGTTTTAAACTCTCTATATAAAAAAAATCTTTTTTTCCTTCTTTTCATCAGGTCTCGCACATCAATGACAAAAACACATATAAAGGGTAAAATAACTCGACAAAAACAGACAAACACACAAAGAACACTTAGAATGGGACAGTAAAGACGACCAGGTAAGGATACGGTCTGTGCCGGGAAACAACACACTACCTCTGACCATTTCAGCCATGATGCAGCCAACAGACCAGACATCAACTGAAAAATGAAATGACAACCAAATTAAAATGCCAAAAATCTCACAAATGAAAAACAAGCACACACACACACACACATAGATATAAAGAACAGAGTGCATTGATGTGGATGCAACAGAGGTGACAGGTGCATGCAAACATCTCAGTGTGCGTCAGGCAGGACCACAGGCCGATAATCCCTTAACGGACATCCAAGAAGCTCTAACCAAGCAAACAACTAGAGGCTGAACAAGGATACAGTCCCTCCCTGGAAAAAGGATTTTGTGTCGCACCATCTCTGCCATAATGCAGCCAACAGCCCAAATATCCACTACACCGGTGTAGCATAGAGGAAAAAGAGAAGACATAAGCAAAGCATAAAGGGCAGCGCGACTGCTCGAGATCTTCCCGTGCCAATTTTTCCTCAGCGCTACCATCCAGCAGTAAACGTCAGCATTTTGGGCCTTCGAATTGAATTCTGCACTGCAGCGAACCACTTTCGCTTCTCAAGACTAATGCTTTTTTCTATCTAGATGCTCAGTGCTCCAGGCAAACCCATCCAGTGTGCTTGTGCATGCAGAAACAACTCTAAAACTGGTTCAGCTGGACAAAAGAATCCCTCAAGGGACTTTAATGC
Organism: Garra rufa; assembly: GCF_049309525.1. Taxonomy (NCBI): domain Eukaryota; kingdom Metazoa; phylum Chordata; class Actinopteri; order Cypriniformes; family Cyprinidae; genus Garra; species Garra rufa. Next base: position 2,730,333 of record NC_133382.1, read on the forward strand.
TTAAACACCGCAGCCGTTTGGTAGGGGTGCTCCCATCAGGAATGTTGATGCAGATCACTGATGCTAATTTTTTAAAGCCTTCTTTTTATCATGTAGAAATATTTATAGTGAAACTCCAATCAGGAGATTTTTAGGCATTTAATGAGTTCTTTTATTTGAGGGGTGGATTGGAGCGAAGCATTTTTTTTAGACATTTTTCAAGAATATGCATTTATCTGATGTAGGGGTGGGCGATATGGCAAAAATATCATTTCACTTAATTTTTAGTTTTAAGAAATATCACCGTTTACCATTTTATCATAAGGAAGCTCTATTATAAGGAAGCTCTCTATACTGCACAGTCTCTTATTTACTCTCTCTTTATACTGTTTATGAAAGGATTGGTCAGATATGTCCGTGATGCATTAATCAAGATTGCAAAAATGCGTAGAAATCTTTGAAACTGCCCTCAGCGCAAACACAAATATGCTGATCGGGATTTAGTGCTCCTAAATATTTTTCACAGTCGCGCGTAGTAGTTTTCAGTCGCAAATGTGAGTGAAATGATCGCACTGTGGAGCCCTGTCTACTGATTTTCTTTTGCATTTGAATGCTTATTAAAAGCAATCCTGTTGTTAATAAAGAACGATGTTTTCCTACCTCTACAAGTGCCATATGTGACCCTGGACCACAAAACCAGTCTTAAGTCGCTGGGGTATATTTGTAGCAATAGACAAAAATACATAGTATGGGTCAAAATTATCGATTTTTCTTTTATGCCAAAAATCATTAGGAAATGAAGTAAAGATCATATTCCATGAAGATTTTTTGTAAATTTTCTACCGTAAACATATAAAAACTTTATTTTTGATTAGTAATATGCATTGCTAAGAACTTCATTTGGACAACTTTAAAGGTGATTTTCTCAATATTTAGATTTTTTCCCACTCTCAGATTGCAGGTTTTCAAATAGTTGTATCTCAGACAAACATTGTCCTATTTTAACAAACAATATATCAATGGAAAGCTTATTTACTCAGCTTTCAGATGACGTAAGAATCTCAATTTCGACAAATTTACACTTATGACTGGTTTTGTGGTCCAGGGTCACATATATTACGGTTTTGTTTATTTAAAAATGCTCTTTTCCTTTAAATCTAGAAAAAACTCATATGCGTTGACTGTGAAACACAGTAAACTTTAATTATATGCATTTATGTGTCAATCCTTGTTTGCATTTACCACAAACAATGCGCTGTCACTTTAATTCTGTGCGTGCAACACAGACTCGGTGCGGAAACGATCTCTGTACTGCTGCAGACGCACCGCTCCTGGAGCGCAACTTGAACGTTTTAATCCGTTAATATGAGCGTGGAAAAAAATATGCACTGCAAACGGAGTTATGTGAAGCTGGGCAGGGCTTTTGCAAATTTTTTTTAAATTAGATTATATACAGTGGTGTGAAAAAGTGTTGGCCCCCTTAATGATTTTTTATTTCTTTGCATGTTTGTCACACTTTAATGTTTCAGATCATCAAACTAATTTAAATATCAATCAAAGATAACGCAAGTAAACACAACATGCAGTTTTTGAATGAAGGGGTTTTTTATGTACGGGAAAAAAAAAAATCCAAACTGACATGGCCCTGTGTGAAAAAAGTTTAAGTTAAGGTCAGTGTTCATGACTCCACCATAAGAAAGAGACTAGGCAAAAATGGCCTGCATGGCAAAGTTCCAAGACGAAAACCGCTGCTGAGCAAAAAGAACATAAAGGCTCATCTCAGTTTTGCCAGAACACATCTTGATGATCCCCAAGACTTTTGGGAAAATACTCTGTGGACTGACGAGACAAAAGTTGAACTTTTTGGAAGGTGTGTGTCCCATTACATCTGGAGTAAAAGTAACACAGCATTTCAGAAAAAGAACATCACGCCAACACTAAAATATGGTGGTGGTAGTGTGATGGTCTGGGACTGGAAGACTGGAATGAATTCTGCTGTCTACCAAAAAAATCGTGAAAGGCAAAGTCCGGCCATCTGTTTGTGACCTCGAGCTGAAGCGAACTTGGGTTCTGCAGCAGGACAATGATCCAAAACACAGCAGCAAATCCACCTCTGAATGGCTGAAGAAAATCAAAATGAAGACTTTGGAGTGGCCTAGTCACAGTCCTGACCTGAATCCTATTGAGATGCTGCGGTTCATGCTGGAAAACCCTCCAATGTGGCTGAATTACAACAATTCTGCCAAGATGAGTGGCCAAAATTCCTGCACAGCGCTGTAACAGACTCATTGCAAGTTATGGCAAACGCTTGATTGCAGTTGTCGCTGCTAATGGTGGCCCAACCAGTTATTAAGTTTAGGGGGCAAACACTTTTTCTCACAGGGCCATGTGGGTTTGGATTTTGTTTTCCCTTCATAATAAAAAAAACTTTATTCAAAAACTGCATGTTGTGTTTACTTGGGTTATCTTTGATTAATATTTAAATTAGCTTGATGATCTGAAACATTAAAGTGTGACAAACATGTAAAAATTAAAAAAAATCAGGAAGAGGGCTTTTTCACACCACTGTATATATAACATTATATAAATTAAAAATAATCAAACTTTTGCAAATAAACAACAATTTATCAAAAGATGACAAAAAACGAAAATTTTAGGGCCCTATGAAATCAGTTTTATTTTATTCCACCCCCCCATATTTTTAATTTTATTTTTCTAAATTCTATTTCCTTATTTTAATTAAAATTTTCTGGATTCTGTTTAATGGTTTAATTACACTTTAAATAATCAAAAATGTTTAAATAACTGAATGCATAACACTGTAATAATTTAATCATTTATTAACAAAACCACAATAAAATTCAGATTTTTGTTTTTTTTTCTGAAATTTTCTGAATTTTTAAAGACATTTTTTGTGGTCTATTTTAATTTTTCAAAATGTATGGTTGAATATAAATGTATTATTTACATTATAATTGACTAAAACATTTAATTAATATTTTAAATTGTAATCAAATAAACATTTAACCATTCTAATTATTTATGTAGATAGCTTATTTGTGTTTATCAAGGCTAGCAAACAATAATAATAATAAATTAAATAATTAATTAATTAACAAAAACACACATTTTTAGGCATCCTCCCCTACATGAAGATTATATAAATGAGCCAATCGATCGGAGCACCCCTACCGTTTGGTGAGGTCGAGCTTGTTTTTAGCAGAACGGTGTGGATGTGCTCGTGTGGGACCCTTTACGTGAACATGCTGCAAAGCAGTGACAGCAGGTTAGTACTCACCGTTAGCTTGATAACCCATGCCCAGAATGACCTCTGGGGCGCGGTAGTAGCGGGTCACCACATACGGAGTCATGAGGAGGCCGGTGGCGGCCGTCCGGGCCAGACCGAAGTCGAGGATCTTCAGCGTACAGTCGGATTTCACTACTATGTTACTGGGTTTCAGATCCTGGGAAGTGAGGAGGTCAGAGGTCAGCAGGAATTTTGGTAAAAATTTCACAATTAATTACAAAGAAACAGCAAGTAATGAGCTGCGTTAGTTAAACATGGGATTTTGAAGTAGAAAGACTGAAATAGTATTTTCTTCTAAAACACACTCCATTTTATTTCAATTTAATTTTTCTGGATTCCATTTTTTCTCTTTTTATTTTTTCCATATTTAATTTTATCTTTAATGGTTGAAATAAAATTTAGTAATCAAAAGCATGTCAAATAATCAATAATTTATTCAAAGTTGACCAAAAATGAATATTTCTGGATTCTGTTTAATGACAAAATTAAAAATGTCTAAACAATTGAATACATACAACTTTAACATAATTAAATCATTTGACAAAGAGAAAAAAAATCATAATGAACCTTTTACAAATAAACAACAATTTATTAAAAGTTGACCAAAATGAAATCAGTTTTATTTTATTTATTTTATTCCACATTTTTAATTTTATTTTCCCCAAATTTGTTTCCTTGTTTTAATTATTATATTTAATTATTCTGTTTAATGGTTTAATTACATTTTTAATAATCAAGAATGTCTGAAGAATAAATACATTTACAATACATTTATTAATTTGATTAACATCACCCCAATAAAATTTAGATTTTTTTCAGAATTTTTAAGATATATATATAAAACATTAAATTTAAATAACGAAACTTTTGCAAATAAACAACAACTACAAATTAATGGTTTATTACATTTTGAATAATCAAAAATGTCTAAACAATTGAATACATAAAACTTTAACAATGTATTAAATTTATTAACAAAATTCAGATTTTTGTGTTGTCTGTTTTACATTTCCTAGATTTACGGGAGAATATAAATGCATTATTTAAAAAAAATGACTAAAAACATTAACAACTTAATAATAAATAAATAAATAAATAAATAAATAAATATTTCGTATTTCTGGTCAGAAACTATGAGATTAATTATTAACTCTTTTCTTTTACCGTTTGTTTCTATTGACAGCACAGGTTTAGTGTTAAAAGTATAAATGGGTTATAAAAAGTATAAAACCATAAAAACTAGAACATCAAGTCATTAGTTTAGCAAAGTGATATAACTCTTTCCATTGACGGTAACTTAGCATTAGTTTTTCTTCTGCTTTTACAGCTGTTTATATTTAATATGTGTATAAATCAAACCAGTTGATTAGGCTTTGAAATATAGCAATACATTGTGTGTGTATTTGTTGTTTGACTGGACTGTGTGTGTGTTTGTACCCTGTGTATGATGCCAGCAGCGTGTAGGTGTTTGATGCCGCAGAGCATTTGATAAAGCAGGTATGAGAGTCTCTCGTGGTCCAGCTCCATCTGAATGACCTGGCACAGATTCGCATCCATCAGCTCCATCACCAGATACCTGCAGACAAGCATGTGAGGAACACAAATAAACAAGCATATATGCACAAATACACAAAGAGATCTGTGATTTATGCAGGATTTTTGAGACACATTTCAATTGCATCTACTACATATAAGCAAATTCATCAATACCTTGTTACATCTCTTTATTTAACACATTTGAACTAATCCTAAGCCAAAGTTACTTTTTTTTTTTCTTCTCGCAAATTCGGTTTCCTTTTTTAATTAAACTTTTCTGAATTCTGTTTAATAGTTTAATTACATTTTGAATAATCAAAAATGTCTAAACAATTGAATACATAATAAATTATTATGTTTTATTAAAGTTATTAAATTATTATTAAAGTTTCAACAAAACCACAATAAAATTCTGATATTATTCTGAATTTCTAATAAATGTTTGTTGTTTGTTAAAATTGTTAAATGAATATAAATTTATCATTAAAAAAAAGGACTAAAACTTTAATTAATCTTTTAAATATAAAAAATAAATAAAAATAAAATTAAATAAAATATAAATGTAACCAGACAGGGCTTTTGCAAAAATATATATATAATGTCTAATTAAAAAATATATTTATTTATTTATTTATTTATTTCAAATGTTTGCAGACTTTTTGGGCTCCAAAAACACCAGTTTGCAAAATTACAATTTTGATTACAATTTTAAAAAATTGAAGTTTTAGTCCTTTTTTTAATGATAAATTTATATTCAACCATACATCTATATATATATATATATATAACACCAATTTATTAAAAGTTGACCAAAAATGAACATTTTAGGGACCTATGAAATCAGATTTATTTTATTTTTTAGGGTTAGGGTTAGCCCTAAACACTATGTAGTGTTCTCTAGCCTAACAATATTTAAAATTTAAATTAGTTAAGTTATTAAAGCGAAAGTTTTTGGTGTCATAACCTTATTTGTAAAGGATACATTTATCAGAAACAATGAAAACAACTATTTTATTTATTTATTTTACTCGACCAGGCCAGTAGAAAAAATCCTTAGCGTTGAGCCCTGACAATGGGAAAAACTTACACATCCTGGAATTCTTCAAGTGTCTTCTGTGGCGTGAACACATTTAGCAAGCCAATTATCTGTGAAATGAAAGCATACTGCATAAAAGATGTGCCCTGTGCTGCTCTTACAATTTAAAATATATCATTACAAAATTAAGTACAATATATATGAGAAATTAATATTTTACTCAGCAAGGATGCATTAAATTGAGCAAAAGTGACAGTAAAGACATTTATGTTACCACACGATTTCTATTAATCAATGAATACTAAAAAATAAAATGTACTATGGTTTCGACAAAAAATGTGCAGCATGACTGTTTAACACTGATAATAATCAGAAATGTTTCTTGAGCCGCAAATCAGCATATTAGAACGATTTCTGAAGGATCATGTGACATTAAAGAGTAATGATGCTGAAAATTCAGCTTTGACCACAAAAATAAATTACATTTTAACAGATATTCCCACAGAATACAGCCATTTAAAATGATAATAATATTTCGCAATATTACTGTGCTTTTAATCAAATAAAAGCAGCCTTGCTAAGCAGAAAAGACTTCAAAAACATTATAAATCTCTCAAACCCTCATACTTTTTTTTTTTTTTTTTTTTTTTTATACACCCACACCCACAGACAGAGCAAAACATGTCTTACGTTTTTGTGGTTGACGCATTTCATCAAGACCAGTTCTCTGTAGGCCCGTTTGGCGTGGGTTTGGTTTTGAAAGGGTCGGCTAAGTTTCTTAATTGCAACATTTCGTTCAAGGACATGATCATACGCAGAGCTAAAAAATACAAAAATCAGAAAGAGAAAGAGAAAGTCAAACACAAGCTTGTCCTTCAGCACACGTTCTACTTATATGAAGAGTCTTACTGATAATCGCTTTCTTGTTTTACAGTCTAATAAATCCATGAAACCTACCAGACGATGCCTTGCGCTCCAGATCCAATTGGTCTTAAATTCTGATATCGCTTCAAGACAGTAAACGTTGAATCTCCTACATCTATGCTGTAATATTCCTTCTCACGCTTGTTCCTGTTCATGGTGAAAACCGTACTGACTGTGTCTTGGGCATTCAAGAAGAACTTCCCCTTCAAAAATCTGAAAAGACAAAAAAGAAAGAAATTAATGAGTGTGCTTTCATCTGGTCCTGATTATGCAGTTGAAAAGAAAGAACAAATAATGTGGTTTGCTAATAAAACATGCTTTCGCAAAAACTTTAACTTCAAAGTCAGGTAAAATGCATAAATGCAAATTTATGAGTTATGAGACCTAGACTACAAGAACACAATGCAACTGTGCATTGCAAGTAGAAATGATATTCTTATAATAGTGATTGTTTTTTTGTTGGATACATATATAAAAGAGGAACAGTTTGCATCTTGCAATGATTGTAATGTGCTTTTTATTTAGTCATTAAGTTTTCCAAAGTGTAACTGTGAGTTTCTGATTTAAACTTCATTAGCAAAAACAGCGTGAACTCCTTTTTTTATTGAATAAATTAAAAGTATTACTACAGCCTTTTTACCGTATACACTATCATTCGGGGATAGTTTGGGATCAGTAAGACTTTTAATGTTTTTTAAAATCTTTTCTGTTAATCATGGCTGTGTTTATTTGATTAAAAATACAGAAAAAAACTGTAATATTGTGAAATATTATTGCAATTTAAAAAAGTGTTTTTCTATTTTAATATAATAAACTATTATATTAAATTATACAAGTAGAATTTATTCATGTGATTTGTTCCTGAATTTTCAGCATCATTACTCCAGTCTTTGGAACTTGTGATACTTTTTTCAGGATTCTTTGAATAAAAAAATAAAAATAAAAAAAACATTTCAAATAGAATTTTTTTTCTAACAATATGCATTACCATTCAAAAATTTGGGATCAATAAGATTTATGTTTTTTAAAGAAGTTTTTCTGTTCATCAAGGCTCAGTTTATTTGATTAAAAATACAGAAAAAAACAGTAATATTGTGAAATATTATTGCAATTTAAAAAAGTGGTTTTCTATTTGAATATACTTTAAAGTAGAATTTATTCCTGTGATTTGTTCCTGAATTTTCAGCATCATTACTTCAGTCTTTGGAACTTGTGATACTTTTTTCAGGATTCTTTGAATAAAACATTAAAAAAAACACAGCATTTATTTCAAATATAATTTTTTTTCTAACAATATGCATTACCATACAAGTTTGGGAACAGTAAGATTTTTAATGTTTTTAAAAGAAGTTTTTCTGTTCATCAAGGCTCAGTTTATTTGATTAAATACAGAAAAAACTGTTATACTGTGAAATATTATTGCAATTTTAAAAAGTGGTTTTCTATTTTAATATACTTTAAAGTAGAATTTATTCCTGTGATTTATTCCTGAATTTTCAGCACCATTACTCCAGTCTTTGGAACCTGTGATACTTTTTTCAGGATTCTTTGAATAAAATAAAAAAAAAAACAGCATTTATTTCAAATATAACTTTTTTTCTAACAATATGCATTACCATACAAGTTTGGGATCAGTAAGATTTTTAATGTTTTTTAAAAGAAGTTTTTCTGTTCATCAAGGCTCAGTTTATTTGATTAAATACAGAAAAAACTGTTATACTGTGAAATATTATTGCAATTTTAAAAAGTGGTTTTCTATTGTAATATACTTTAAAGTAGAATTTATTTCTGTGATTTATTCCTTGGGGTCTGTAAATTTTTACTCTTTCTTTTTTTAAAGAAAAAAATATTAACACCTTTTATCAATTGATAAAAAGTGACAGCAAAGATATACATCGTTAGAAAAGATTTATATTTTGAATAAATGCAGTTTTTTAAACTTTTTATTAATCAAAAAATCCTGAAAAAAAAAACAGAGGTTCCAAAAAAATATTTGGCATATTAGAATTATTTCTGAAGGATCATGTGACACTTAAGACTGGAGTAATGGCAGATGAAAATTCAGCTTTGCGTCACAGAAATAAATTAGATTTTAAAGTATATTAAAACAGAAACAATTATTTTATACTGTAATAACATTTTGCAATATTACAGTATTTTTCTGTATTTGTGATCAAATAAATGCAGCCTTGATGAGCATAAAAGACTTCTTTAAGTCTTACTGATCCCAAACTTTATATATATATATATATAAAATATTGCCATTTTTGCTACATTCTTCTTTGTACATATGTCGAAATAATTTCAGTTCAGTGAAAAACATGCGTTATTTTTAACTAGATAAGAGAAACTCAGAGCAAATGCATCAATATCAAGATAAATATTGAATAGCATTAAAATGGTGCAAAATATCAATATTCATGTTCTGCCATGAAAGCATATGCAAATACGACAAGACTGAAAAGCAGGTGACGAATTTGAACTGAGAAGCCGCAACACAGCCTCTTCTTAACGCATCGTCAGCGTTATAGTGACTCGAAGCAGAAATACATATTTAAACAGGTACACTGCTCAGGGAACTGAGAAAACAAGCTGAGACTTTACTCAGATGTAGCATATTAAGCTGAGGATGCTGCAGTGACAGCCCTCTTTACATCCATATCAGGACAGATTTTCTGTTCTTTTGCCGCATTCGTGTGATTGTTTTCCCTCAATGCATATTAATAAGATCTACTATGTAATTTTTGCTTATTAGTATGGATGAATTGGATTATCGAAGGTTAATAAAATGGGATTAAATACATAAAGGATATCTGTATTATTTAACATATTTAATTATTGCAGGTTTGCGTTGAATTTCACTGTTTTTATTCATTTCGAAGAATACTGTATCTGTTTTTAGTGAGTGAGATGAATTAATGCATGTTCACATTTATTCTAGAACTAAAGTAACATCTTACTCACAATTTCTCTTAACATGGAGACAGGAGAGCTTTTAATCAATAAATGAGGGGAAAGTGACTGGCGTTACTTATTTGAAAAAGTAACTCAGATATTTTTTGTCAATTAAAAAGTAATGCATTACTTGGACAAAGTAATATTATTACGTAACTTGCGTTACTTAACACTGAACATATCTGCATTCAGATTGAGTTGTATGTACAATCTGTAAAGCTTTGAAAATAATTGAACGTATACACTACCAGTCAAAAGTTTTTGAACAGTAAGCTTTTTAATGTTTTTTTTTAAAGTCGTCTCTTCTGCTCACCAAGCCTGCATTTATTTGATTCAAAGTACAGAAAAGACAGTAAAATTTTGATATATTTTTACTATTTAAAATAACTATTTTCTATTTGAATATATTTTAAAATGTAATATATTTCTGTGATTCCAAAGCTGAATTTTCAGCATCATTACTCCAGCCTTCAGTGTCACATGATCCTTCAGAAATCATTCTAATATGCAGATTTGCTGTTCAAGAAACATTTATTATTATTATTATCAATATTTAAAACAGTTGAAACATTTTTTCAGGATTCTTTGATGGATAGAAAGATCTAAAGATCAGCTTTTATCTAAAATAATAACCTTTTGTAATATTATACACAATACCATTCAAAAGCTTGGAGCTAGTATAATTTTTTAATTTTATAATTTTTTGGAACAGAAATGATAGAAATTAATACTCTTATTTAGCAGGGATGCTTTAAATTGATTAAAAGTGATGATAAAGCCATTTATAATGTCACAGAAGATTTCTATTTTAGATAAATGCTGTTCTTCTGAACTTTCTATTCATCAAAGAAAGCTGAAAAAAAAATTCTACATAGAAGTTTTCAACATACTAATAATAAATGTTTTTTGAGCAGCAAATCAGCAGATTAGAATGATTTCTGAAGGATCATGTCACTGGAGTAAAAATTCAGCTTTGAAATCCCAGAAATAAATTACATTTTAAAATATATTCCAATAGAAAACAATTATATCAATAATAAAAATATTTTTTAAATTTTATTGTTGTTTCTGTACTTTGAATCAAATAAATGGTTTGCTTGGTGAGCAAAAAGAGACTTCTTTAAAAAAAAAAAAACCTGACTGGTAGTGTACATATAGGCTATACTGACAAAAATAAATTAATTAAATTGAAAAAAAAAAAATGCAAAAGGAAAATTACACTGAAATGTAATTACAAAACTATTTGTTTTACATTCATTACATTTAACAAAATTAAATTTACAAATTTATTTTTTGTAATTACAAAAGAAAAGTTGCCCACCATTTTAAAGTTTAAATAAATTTAAATTTAAATTTATTCTTTTATTTTTGTGTTTATCTATCGACTTATTTTGTATGTGATTATTAACATTATTACTATTATTATTTTAATGTATGTATATTTTAATTTATTTTTGGCGCAAAGGGAACTTTTCAATCATACAAAGCTCTTTATTAATGCTTCGAAAAAGTTTACAAATCACTAAATTAAAACAATTACAAAAGGAATACAAAATTACTAAACTGTATGTTAACTTCTACCGTTCAGTCTATGTCCTTTACTATATTTCAGATGCATTTTGTCCATAGAAATATTATATTCACTACTGTGAAGTGACGTAATTGGTGGAAGCCATTATTTTCATTATTGATTTTTATTGATTATTTAATTGTTGAAGCCCTAACCAGCACTAAATCATATTCAAATCCATTAACATCCATTTCAGCACACCGTTTAACGATCCACACTTGCGGTATCAAGACTTTGCGATTCCATTTTAATTCATACTTCAGATACTGCATTCTTAAACAGCAATGTGAATGGAAACTGTCAATCATCTCCTAAAATAATATGGAGAACCGCACCCGAATGCCCTGAATTCAACATCTCTCAGCACCATCCGCAACCACCGACCTCAATATCTCTGATCGGACTCCTCACACCTCCGTAGGGTCCATTACACTGAATCCAAATCAAATCAAACTGGTTTACGCAGTGAAAGACTATCTCTATGAGCAGAGCACAGTGAGTTATGCACAAAGACAAAACGCCTCTGAAAAGTCAAGGAGATTCCCTAGATAGACAGCATTTTTAGGCATAATGGACAATGCTGTCAAGGTGGGCAGCTCAGTAGCTTTTGAGACACAGCCAATGTTAGATGTGGATCTCAGCCTTACACATTATGTCATTTGGAAGAAGAACTACAGAATGGTTTTTAATATCAAAAGCAGCATGTTTCACTTTAGCAATACAATGTTATTTGATTGATCATATGGTAAACGTCTAGTATGGTGTATATATCGGAGTAACGTTACCACAGTACTACCTGCCATATCGATACAGCACATCGTACAACTGAATGTTAAACACAATAACCTCTAGTAAGTGAAAGAGCTCTCCAAAATGTTTATTCTCCCAAATAACGAGCTTAAAGCAGCGAGTCAACGGTGTTTACTGAGGTGCGTTACCCTCCCCCACAAGCCACCTTAAAAACATCAGCGGTTAAACTGCAAATGTTTACTCACCCTCTTAAAAGATACACAGCCAGTTCAACAGCGGGGTTCGAAAAGGACCCAGTGAACACTGCAGTATGCTGTATTCGTCTTGTTTTCCACTTGAAGACACAAGCTGTGCGCTCACTGTGCTTCCGTCCACTGGCAGGCCTTGAGCTGCGGACACTTGCGTACTACGTCACCGCGCCTTTGCGTGCATGTGACGTGCGCAGTTTCTGCGTTTCGCCCGACGTCATCGAGCTCTTACGATGACGTCGCGTTGCTTGTATAGACATAACGAAAAGTTAAACTAGTTTAGTTAAACTAACTTTAACTGGTCAGTTACATAACCAGGAGAACGAAATGAAAAAAATATATAATGATTTTAATTTATAAAACCACCAAGAATATATGTAAGTTTAATTTCTCCAGTTATTTAATTACATTAGCTAAATATTCTGAAATGTTGTGTTAATATGCAAATGAGACATTACCTCATTACATAAGGCTAATTTCCATACATTAAGAGAATGTTTGTTGACATATTAGAAGCTATAAAGGTTTTTACAGAGATCTCTTTTTATCATTCCATAAATCAGAATATTTTTTAAACGTTTTTATTTTGTATAACAATTTTTTTAATTGTTAAATGTTTAAAATTAAATGCTTTACTTTATATAACACATTCAGCCTTCAGGAAGGCCTGGTATAATTTATCTATAAGTGTTTTTTATTACATTTTTATTTTTTATAACAAATTCTTTAATTATTTAAAATGCAAATTATCCATAAGTGTTTTTTTTTTTTATTAAACAATTTTAAATGATATAAAATGCCATTTTTACTTTATATAACACGTTCAGCCTTACATATCAGGAAGGCCTTATATAATTTATCGTAACTGGATCCATATCCATAATTATTATTTTTTAACAATTTATTTATAACAATTTTTTTAAATATATAAAATGCAATTTATCCACAAGTATTTTTTCATTCTTTCATTTTTATAACAATTTTTTAATTATATAAAATACAATTCTTACTTTATATAACACTTTCAGCTTTATGTACCAAGAAGGCCTTATGTAATTTATCTATAACTGTTTTTCATTACATTTATTTTTTAAAACAATTTTTTAACTGATTTAAAATGCAATTTATCCATAAGTGTTTTTTTCCTTTTTTTTCTTTTTTTATTATTACAATTTTTTAAATGATATAAAATGCCATTTTTACTTTATATAACACTTTCAGCTTTACCTATCAAGAAGGCCTTATATAATTTATCTATAACTGGATCCATATCCATAATTTTTTTTTTCATTTTTATTTTTATAGCATTTTTACAAAATATATAAAATGCAATTCATCCATAAGTATTTATCTTTTTTTCTTTTTTACATTTTTATAACAATTTTTTGAACTATATAAAATGCATTTCTTACTTTATATAACACTTTCAGATTTATGTACCAGGATAATTTATCAATAAGTGTTTTTTATTACATTTTTATTTTATAAAAAAAATTTTATTATTTAAAATGCAATTTATCCATAAGTGTTTTTTTTTTTACATTTTTATTTTTATTATAACAAATTTTTAAATGATATTAAATGTCATTTTTACTTTATATAACGCTTTTAGCCTTACATATCAGGAAGGCCTTATATAATTTATCCATAACTGCATCCATATCCCTAATTTTATTTTTAACATTTACATTTTTTAATAATAATTTTTAAATTATTATATTTTTATTTTATTAAAAAATTTTAAATGATATAAAATGCAATTTTTTCTTTATATTACGCTTTCAGTATCAGGAAGGTCTAATATAATTTATCCACATATATATATATCTTATTTTTTAAACATGTTTTTTTAAATGATATAAAATGCAATTTTTACTTTGTATGACAAATCCAGTCTTACGTATCAGGAATGCCATATGTAATGTATCCATAAGTGTTTGTTTGTTTGTTTTTTTTGTTGTTGGTTTTTTTTTTTTTACATTTTTTATAGCAGTTTATGAAATGCAATGTGTCCGTAAGTGTTTCTGTTTTTTTTACATTTTTAATTTTTCTAACAATTTTTTTTTTTTAATTATATAAAAATTTTACTTTATTTTACACGTATCCTGACGTATCAGGAAAGCCTTATATCCTTTCTCCATAAGTGTTTTTTTTTTTTTTTTTTTTTGCATTCTCATTTTTTAAACAATTTTTTAATAAAATGCAATTTTTATTTTATATAATACTTTCAGCCTTACCCATAAGTGTTGCAAAACAGGATTTGGGTATAGATATCAACACAAATTGGTAAAAATGACACTTACAATTTAAAAATATTTTGGATGCATGCTTTTTAATATCTCAAACTCAAGCAACTTTTGGATCCAAAACACCTATTGTTATGTTTTTAAAATTGTGCAATCAACAGCTCATGTTTAGTATGATGATGCATTAATGTTTTTGTGTTTCTGCTATATGACCTTTTGACAAAATTTAAAAAAATTTAGTGAGTAAGTGCTGCTTACAATAATTCAATAATTCATTTTCATTCAAAAAGGAAAAGATCTGAGGGATCCATTTCAGAATTTTCAATTATATATATAACATTTCTAAAATGCAAAATGCAATGGCATGATGAGAATAAACTGGTGTCCAGTAGTGAAATCTACAGAGTCACATCTATTGAGTCAGATTAGTGAAGGACTGGTGGGGAGTGATTGGTCACCCACTGACCATGTCAAACCTTTGCTCTAATCCAATTGAGTTCTTATGGCTGGACTCTAAGAATAGGACTAATTAAGCAAAACACAGCGCCGACAACATGTCAATGGAGGATATTCCTGGATGATAACGCCGGAGCCGGTCATATTGATAATTATAAAAGTAGTGAGTTTGTCAGTATGGAAGTGAGAGGCACACAGCAAGATGCTTGAGAGGATTTATCCTGAGCTGAAGATATCTGGAGAACAACTCTGCGTGTATCGAATGTAGAAAGGTAAACATGCTTTACAACTCGTCCTTGAACTTTTACATAGTCGGTGTCCTTGAGCACAGAGATGTGGAGAGATGTTATTCTTTTATATATAAGAAGTTTGGAATGGGATGTCTATTGTCGCACTATATATTTAAAAGTAGTTGCATTTTAGTAATAAATAATTTATTTTTCCATATAGATTCAGTTATGTAATTTATGACAGGTGCAATAATAAAGTAGTGTTTTGTCTATTCATGCATTGCATTTGTAAAATTCTCTGCATTAATACAAAATAGTATTTCATATGAAACTTTTCACTTTTCACTTCACACAACCTGTTATGCTTTTTAAAGGAGACTTTTCTGCTCATCAAGGCTGCGTTTATCTGATTAAAAATACAGGAAAAATTGTAATATTGTGAAATATTATTGTAATTTAAAATAGTGGTTTACAATTTTATTATACTTTAAATTTTAATTTATTTCTGTGATGCAAAGCTGAATTTTCAACATCTTTACTCCAGTCTTTAGTGTCTCACGATCCTTCAGAAATCATTCTAATATGCTGATTTATTATCAATGTTGAAAACAGTTGTGGTGCTTAATATTTTTTTTTAAAGCTGTGACTTTTTTCTGAATTCTTTGATGAATAAAAGATTAAAAAGAACAGCATTTATTTAAAATAGAAATCTTTTGTAACAATAAACATCTCAGTCAAAGTTTGAGGTCAGAAAATGTTTACCTTCTTTCTCTCTTTGAAAGAAATCAAAACTTTTATTTAGCAAGGATGTGCTAAATTAATAAAAAGTGATAGTCAAGACTTATGTTGTTAGAAAAAAAATTATATTGTGAATAATTTCTGTTCTTTTTAACTTTTTATTCATCAAAGAATCCTACAAAAAGCATCACAGGATCCAAAAAAAAATTAAGTAGCACAATTGTTTTCAACTTTGATAATAAAAGTTATAAATCAGCATATTAGAATGATTTCTGAAGGATTGTGTGACACTGAAGACTGGAGTAATTATGCTGAAAATTCAGCTTTGCATCACAGAAATAAATTATATTTTAAAGTATATTAAACTAAAAACTGTTATTTTAAATTGCAATAATATTGATTTGATTTAAAAACATTAAAAATCTTAGTGATCCCAAACTTTTGAGTGGCAATGTACATTTAGGCCTAGTTCAGACAAGATAAGTGATGCAATTTTGACAAAGTTAGTGTTTTCACATACATTAAACTTAAATCTTTAATTGCAGCTTAATTCTATTAAAAGAAAATCATAATATACATTCATTTCAAAGGTAAATGGCGAGGTAAATCTCTTGAAATCAGTGTTTTGTAGTAATGGAAAGGTGTGGAAAGTGTCAGTCCTGAGGGGCAAAAGTCATGCTAATCCAATATAGAGGGCAACTGGTGACTAGATGAGTTAACAAAGACATTTTGCATATACAAATCACTATATATATATCAGATTTATAGAGTAGAATTAGATGCTTTAACGTAATTCTCAAAAATATTTAGACTGAACGTTTTCAAGCCAATTTAAATGTTAATTAGTACATCGACCTTTCACCAACCTTTCTTTGAGCATGCATACAGCTAGAAAACCTATTCATTTTATGGAGGAAATGGTCATATGTTGTATAAAACAACATTATAGGTCACTGAAATCTGTCTTTTAATTTGCACCTTTTCTGGTTTTAAATTTAGTTGTAGGAGAAAACACATTAGAGCAAATCCACCAGACTCTCTCAAAGCCAATTACTAGAGGAAAAGGCTTGTAGCAACTGTACAAAAACAAGACAAACATGAAGCAGAGAAAATGTGCAGTGGCTCTTACGTGCTATGTAAGGTAGTTCCCCCATTTAACTGGCAATTAAAGAAGTAATTAATTAAAGAGACGTGCTGGAGACTGTACTTTAGCTAATTATAGCTTGCCAAATACGCAAATGCAGTGGAGGTAACATGTGAAGCAATGGTGTGCAGGGTGGACAGTTAAAGAGACTTAAAGGAGTAGTTCACTCCCAGAATCCAAGATGTTCATGTCTTGCTTTCTTTAGTCGTAAAGAAATTATGTTTTCTGAGTTTGAACTTCCAAAATGCAGTTTAAATGCAGCTTCAAAGGGCTCTAAACGATCCCAGACCAGGAAGAAGGGTCTTATCTAGTGAAACAATTGGTTATTTTCACAAAAAAATTACAATTTATGTACTTTTTAATCTCAAATGCTTAACTTGCGTGAACTCTGTATTTCGGTTCAAAACAGTTAGGGTATGTCAAAAAACTCCCATCTTATTTTCTCCTCCAACTTCAAAATCGTCCTTTTCATTTATTTACTCACTATTCTGTTGTTCCAAACATGTAAGACTTAGTTTCTTCTGTGAGACACAAAAAGAAAACAGTCAGAAAAATGTATCTGGCGTTTCTGTTGTTTTAGACCCCATTGACTTTCATATGGACTAAAACAGTTCTTTACAACAATATCTTCTTTTGTGTCAGATAAGAAAATCCTGCTTCACAGGGTAAAGTATGTGGATTTACCATGGATTTTTGCACAAAATGGTCATAGAATTCTATCTGATCTTCAGCTAAGTTAGAATAATACATATATTTGACCAAGGACCACCAAACCAGTCTTAAGTAGCATGGGTATATTTGTAACAATTGCCAACAATACATTGTATGGGTCAAAATAATCATTTTTTCTTCTATGAAGAAAAAGCATTAGGATATTAAGTAAAGATCATGTTCCATGAAAATATTTGGTAAATTTCCTGCCTTAAATATATCAAAACCTAATTTTCGATTAGTAATATGCATTGCTAAGAACTTCATTTGGACAACTTTAAAGACGATTTTATCAATATTTAGATTTTAGATATTTAGATTACAGATTTTCAAAAAGTTGTATCTCGAACAAACCATACATCAGTGACTAGTTTTGTGGTCCAGGGTCACATATAGTATGCTTAAACAAGTAAAACACAATGGTATGTGAACAAACTGTAAAAACATTTACAGTACAATGTAGAAAAACTACCTGAATCCCAAACTGGAGACTCCCAAACTTAAAAGAATATTTCTTTAAAAAATTAAAATTTATGAAAATGTACTCATCTTCACATCATCCAAGATGTAGATGAGTCTGTTTCTTCATCAGATTTGCAGAAATGTGTCATTGCAGTGAATGGGTGCCGTCAGAATGAGAGTCCGAACAGCTGGTAAAAACATCTCAGTAATTTACAAGTAATCCACACCACTCCAGTTCATCAGTTAACATCGTGAGAAGACAAAAGCTGAAACAAATCCATCATTAAGACGTTTTTTACTAAAAAAGAGTCTATAATCCATAATAACGCTTCCTTCAGTGAAAAAGTGGTCTGGTCTGAATCAGGACAGAAATCTGCACAGATTAAGCAGTGTTTACAAGCCAAAACAGCTCTAAACAAATATGTGACAGACTTTTTCACTGCAGGAAGCGTTATTATGGATTATGGACTCGTATTTTAGTTAAAAATGTCTTAATGCTGGATTTGTTTCAGCTTTTGTCTTCTCGAGATGTTAACTGATGGACTGGAGTGCTGTGGATTATTGTGATGTTTTTATCAGCTGTTTGGCTGTTCTGACGGCACCCATTCACTCAAGAGGATCCATTGGAGAGCAAGTGAAGAAATGAGACATTTCTCCAAATCTGATGAAGAAACAAACTCACTAAGATCTTGGATGATCTGAGAGTAAACACATTTTCAACAAATTCTTATTTTTTGAGTGAAACTATGAAGTTCAACATACCCTCCTGAGACCTGGGGTAAAATTTTGTAAATAATTAGCATTTTTCATGTCGTTAAATAATTTAGAGCATAAAAAATGTAAAAATAAATACATAAATAAATAATAATAATATTAATACAATAAAAATATGAAATTATATTTAATTTATAAGTTATGCTTTGTCCTTGGTACAGGACATTGGGACTTTTTAAAAAAAATAAAAAATAAAAAGACGTATGAACATGCAAAAACAGTTGTTGTTTTTTTAAAATCACCAATAAATTTTTAGTTTTTACCAAACTTTCCATAAAGATGAGTCTCAACTATATTATAACAGAATGATTTTATATACCATTTTTCTTTATGCAAAATGTGTGTAAAATGGCCATAAATGGGTTTTCTCATTATATACAATGTATCTATAAACTAAATCTAATTTGAATATCAATGTGTTTTTGGGGCAACACATAATGAAAAAAGAAATGTAATAATGGAAGTAATAATTAATAAGATTTTCATTATATATAACATATTCATAGCAATATTGAAATATAACTTATTTCCCTATTCATTTGTTATGTCTCAACAAAATGCGTAATAAACATAATTTTAGTGCCAGTGATGTCCTCATATGAGGACATGTATAAAATCAGTGTCCTGTTTTGTAACGATTTGAAACCCCATAACATTTTCCTGAGATGTTGATTTATGACACATAGTTTAAAAATTAGATTTATGATTCTGAAACTTCCAGACATGTAGTATTTCTGAAAAGCCCTGAATTAAAACTGTGGCATGTACAGTCTCAGAAAAATTCACCAAAATATAATGTCCTCATATGAGGAGGCAGGGTCTCAGGAGGACATTTTTTCATGCATTTGTGTGATATGTGTGTGTTGTGTCTGGCAGAATGAGCACGTTTGTGACGCTGGCGGAGGTGCTGGAGTCACGGGGAGCACCGCTGGAGGAGGACGAGGTCTGGGCTGTCCTCCTCATTGCTGCAGAAGCCTTGATAGACATCTCCAGTAAAGGTAGAGAGATCTTTCAAGTCTTTTTCACACTCTTATCCTCACTGGTGTAATGTAGCAAAGTAATACTGCTTTGTTACAGAACGTAAGTATTTTTTGGGAGTATCTGCACTTTACTTGAGTTTTTATATTTCAGCCCAATTTTACTCCACTACATTCCCTAATTAAAATGTACACTTTTACTTCGATACATTTCCCAGAAGCATATTTGTTACTTACTACAAAACAGTGTTGTTTTTGACAACCATCTTAGATTTAGTCTTAGTCTTAGTCTTTTGGACTAAAATGCTTATTAGTTTTAGTCAAATTTTAGTCACTTCCATATGTGATAGTTTTAGTCCAATTTTAGTCGACGAAAAGTCATAAAGGTTTTAGTCTAGTTTTAGTCAAAAAAAGGGGGACAAGTAGTCTTTTAACAAATTAATGTAGGTCAATAAGTATTTTGCTGTTGGGTAGTGTCACTTATAAGTTGTGAAAATAGCAGATCTATAGTTCAACACAATGTGAGCTTCCGGATCGACTATTTTCACCAATAATTACAATAATGAAGGAATGGTTTTAGACATAAAAGACATATATTTGAAATAATGTGCAAACTGCCACCATCATGGTTAATTGTCTGTCTGTCTGAGTGACAACAATGTGACATGTTGAGCACATTGTGCGCTGCACACCAGGTGTTGAGCGTAACCAAACAAGGATAGAATGCTAAAACGGCTTGCCATAGCGGCAGATACTTTTTAGGTTTTAATTGGCATGCACAATAAGCGGAAATGTCATGCATTTTAAACGTCTGACCCACTAACATTTTCGTCTATTCTCGTCTCATCAACGAAAACTCACACACGTCTCGTCATGTTTTAGTCATCAACGAGCCATTTTTATCTCGTCATCGTCTCGTTATCATCATGAAAAAAAAGTTGCGTCAACGAAATGATTTCGTCATCGTCATCGTTGACGAAAACAACACTGCTACAAAATAGTACAAAGAGCATGGACTGCAGGAAAGCAGATTTGAAGAATCAGTGTCTGGCGTTTGCAAGTTAAAACACCTTTGCTCATGCAATAAGTGACTTACATTTTAGACATAATATTGCTTGCTTTTGCTCAATTTTGCCAACGAAAATAGTTCCAAACAAAGATCACAGCAATGTTTTTCGTCTCTGAGCAATGGACGGTGTTTATCTATTGAGTGAATCAGCTTTTTGAATCAATCGGTTAATAAAAATGATTCAGTGATTCACTCATTAACAGTCAAATATTCGTTCCTGAATGAATCAGTCGTTTGAATGAATCGCTTGAATCTCAATGACTCACTCATTAACACTCACTTGCTGCCACCTACTGACGGTTTTAATTTCACATTTTGACTATTTTTATGTCTTAAATTATTTAAAATATGACTATTCAACATTTTTGGTTAAAAACAAAACATTGGGTCTATTTATGCATTTGTAACTGCAGTTTAATCCCCTCTGAGATCCATTAAACTGTGGAAATACATCTAAATGCTATTTCAGATGCAGATTCCAGAAATGTTTTCTTATGTTGGCGTGAAACTAAGTACCGAAATACACCCAAAAATACAAAATGGAAAAAAGAGTTAAAACTGAACACAATCTTGCTACTCAAGCTGTGTATGAACATTTTATATAGATTATTTGCTTCTTTTCCAGTTTGCATTTACTTGCACTTTTACTTCATTACTTAAGTACGTTTAAGATTTAAAAAATACTAAATTTAAGTACAATAAATATCACATCATTTAAGACTTTTACTCAAGTAATATTCTAAACAGTGACTTCAACTTCTGCCAAAGTCATTTTCTGGCAAGATAATGTACTTTTACTTAAGTATGGCTTTCAGGTACTTTATACACCACGCTTATCCTCTATTGCCAATGTAATCTGTTATCATTTCACCTCCCTCATCCAGATCCTGGTAACATGTGTTGTGTCATCAGTCCCGGCTCCATGCTCCTCTCTGCAGTCGGCAGTGTTGCTTTTAAGAGCTGTGGCCGATCAGAAGACGTGGGTTCTTTCGCTTCTCCAGAAATGTCCCAGAGCAACACTTCCTCCAGAAGACAGACCACAGAGAAGGTGAGCTGGCCTACAGTTATGGTAGTTTCAGTCTGACATTCCTGCTGAAGGTTAAGAGAAGGAGTGGTGAGTGTTTTAAGCAGATGAGCTTTCCAAGCATGGTTTATTTGCAAATTAAGACAAAATAGTAGTATTTATTTGCTCTGATTTTAGATGGTGGTTTACTCACTAGGCATGACGCTCTATTGGGCAGTAGATTATCAACTTCCACAGAATCAGGTGGGTTCCTCTTTACTTATTTTTTTCCACTTTATGAGAATGTACTTGGTTACTTTTGTGACTCTGGCTATATGGAAAAATCATGGAAATTTTGATAAAAGGCTTAATAATCCTAAAAAATAGTCACTCTTGTGATCTTCATGGACAAGAAATGCTATAGGAAATGAATAGGAATATATATATATATATATATATATATATATATATATATATATATATATATATATATATATATATATATATATATAAGCATAATTACAGCATAACATTATTGAGATTCTATTATAGTTTTATTAATATTAAGAAACAGTTTTATTTTATTTTTAATTATGTAATACAAGTAATAAAGTAATATTTTAGAATTTAGAATTTTAGAACATCAAGTTTATCTGAATAAAAATGACAAATGAAAAAAAATATATAAATATATATTTTATATTTTTATAATATTATTATATTTTATTTATTTTAGTTAACATTTATTTTATTTCAAGTAACAAAACTGGTTTCATAGTTTTAGTTTTAGCTGAACTATAATAACCTTGGAGGTGAATGATGT